>NW_011888882.1:2318089-2336263 GCF_000151845.1 Pteropus vampyrus
TGAGATAACTCTCTTATTGAGTATTAACTGAGGCAGTATCACAGCTCCGAATGCTCTCTCCGCCCAAACCCGCTACTTTTCTTTCTACTCCCCTTCCTTCTCCTCCTCTCCCTCCCTTTTCCTCACTCTCACTCCCAACCCATTTTCCCTTCCCTTTTCTCCCTCATCTCCCTCTCCCTTTGCTTTTCTTCACTTCCCGTCCATGGTTGTTGTTCTGGAGAGCAATCCCTAATGAAGTCCTGCGTGGCTCAGAGTCAGCTTCCCAGGGAACACAGCTGCAACCAATATTTAAGAAAGATGAGAAATTAACCCAAATGAGTTTGTGAGATTCCTTTCTTGGGCAAGATTTTTAAAAGAATAAAATAAGTAATTATCTTTTTCTGGAATAGTTTAGATCTGTTGAAATAGTTTTTAAAAATCAATCAGAGTACACATAAGAAAGATTCAACAGGAGAGAGTAAGTACAAATCCTATTAGAAACAAAAAGCGATTTCATCAGTGATCCATCTCTATATTTCCAGCATTTATTTTTCCATTAGCAATAATTTTGTCCTATTAATTCTTCTCACCTTGAAATAATACACATATTTATTCTCACTAAAATAAATCAAATATGCAGTCTGTGTTCTTTAATTATCTGTATTATATTCCCTTTTGAGAAATAAACTACAATGACTTCTACCTGCATCATTGTCAAAAGAACCATGTAAAGTATCGAAAAGCATCAGCAACCCCAAAATTTGTGTGCTTACATTAACAAGGGACCCTAGGTATCACAGTTGGGAAAAAAGCTCCACACACTGAGTCACTCTGCATTACCAACAGTCCCTTATCTCCATTTAAAACAGAAAAGTATCACTCAGGAGACTTTGGGTCTTAATTTTTTTTTAAGTTTTCAAACTTATTTAACTTTCATATTATTCTAATTCACAAGCAGCTAGTTTGCATAAAACAATCCTGCCTTCAATTCAGAATGGCTACCGCTGTCTAAGATGATGGCATGTATCAAAGCTGAAAAAGTGTGTTCTTCTTTGCATTTTTGTATTCCTGTCTCATTACACAGTTAACGTTCTGTTTCTTCATCTTATGTAACATACTATGACAAGTAAGACGAGGAATGAAGTCTTTTTTTTTTTATATTAGATAGCTACTTTCTATTTGAAAAGTTGATATCTGTCTCTACTTCCCTGAACACACCAAATAGCACCAAAGCTTAAGCCAACATCTGCTTACAGACACTGGTTAATGAATTGATGGCTGACTTTTAAAAAATCTGAGTAGCTTGGCACATCACATTCCACCAAAAAATTATGGCATATGATGTTTTATAGCTTCTAGTTTGCTTGAAAAGGCTGTGTTTTTTCTTGTGTATCATCTTTCCCTGTCTTGTTTATATATTTTACCACCTACGTGGATTCACACAAAAATATCGAGTTCCTTTTCATTTCCTTAATTAAGACAAACTACATAATTCCATAAATGCCGATGGAGAAAAATATATTGCTAAGTTCTATTCCTTCTAAGATAAAAGCACAGAAAAAGATGGGCCAAGACTGTCTTTGCTTCCCATATGTTCTGTCTTGAAAGGAATGTACTTCTTTGCCCCAGTTGAATCTCAGGGTGCAAATATATCATTCTCCTTCCAATATCACATATCTCAACTGTTAGATAAGATTTTTGTGTAGTTTTACCACACTGAGTGTTAAATATTTATTATCTCTTCTGAAACTTTTAAAATTATACCAACTATTAACATAACATTAAAGAAATCTCATATCAGAGAATTAAATTTTGAAGTATTGACATTGAATCCAACTCTTTGCCATCATCTTCCATTATCCTTATTAGTGCTATTTACATTGTCTCTTATCAACTCTGTGTTCATCTTCTGATTTATATCTTATTGACTCTGAGTTAAAACAATGAAAATTTTCTGTGGAGAAAATTTCTCAAAGTTTAAGGCTGAGTGTCCTTTTCTTATTTAAAGAGTACCTTTAATGAGAAAACAATGGTTTGGAAGGAAAAAAATGACGTTTAAGTATTTTTAAGTCTGTCCTAACCTATTTAATTTTTATAAAACTTTGATGATGTATTGCATATGGGATAAAATTTTGAAATTCCAATTCCTTAATAAAATATTAATTTAGCCCACCACCCGTTTTTGTAGAGCTCACAAGCTAAAAATGCTTTTTACATTTTTAATGGCTACCTTTTAAATGGTTATATAAGTATCTATATAATATCCTTGATTTTGCCTTTTGACCCACAAAGCTTAAAATATTTATTATGTGTCCCTTTAAGAAAACATTTTCCAGTCCCTGGTCTAGAGGAAAGGATCACTGTGCCTTTATGACCAGCTAATAGTTTTCTATGAGGACTGGGGGCCTGGGGTCAGAAACTACTATCCTCAGAAAACATAAGCAGTGTGGATGAGTGTAGGAAAGGCATTTGAGGAAAATGTTTAGGTTTATTTTTCCACCTCTTGTTTTTTTTGATTGTTGTTTTATCTTTTAGTTGTCAATCCAGCTCTCTACTTTTCTCCGCTTCTTCAATGTGCCTTTCTTCCAGACAGAAATATTATATTTCTTGTAGATATAAATACGATGTAAATTTTACCTATTTGTGGACAAGTGGTGACTGGATCTTATCATCTGCCTACTTCTTAAACTAACAATGTTGTCACTGATGTTGACATAATTGGATAATGAATACATATAAACTAAATTTAAAATAAATCAATAATATAAATATAACATAAGTTTTAGAAAAGAGAAGATGATATATTTTTCCCATGGCTAATCATTGGATAGGGATATGGGTAAAACTATAAATTGAAAACATGCTAAAAACTGTCATGAATTATCAACTTAGACAATGTGCTCACTTGATTAGATATCAGTTTTGTTAATGATTTTATACTTTGCACTTAGAGTAATTTGACATCAATATTCTACTTGACAATGTCAATAAGTTTGTTATCAATGCCCCAGACTGAATTTTGGCAAAGCTTCCTTAAATTGCAAGGTGTCATCTTTTATAAAAGAACGCTTATTCTGGTCTTTTTCATGTTATAATTTATGACTCTACTATTAATAAAGAATATTTCAGTACCTAGATAAGTAAATGCCTTTCTGGAGTGTCAGGCATGCTGTATGCTGCCTTTCTAAACTATTGCATAACAATGAGTATGTAATAATGTTTCAAGAGAGTTAACATCATACTAGTTATTTCACTTGAAGATACAGAACAAGTTACACATTCCATGTCAGGCAGGTTTGGCTGTCCAGGCTGTTCAAAGTGAAAAAAAAAAAAAAAACCCCAAAACACATAAATTCTAAATTGAGATTCTTTGGGGATAGCAAGCAGGAGGGATTACATCTGAAAAATAACCTCAACCCTTTCATTTTAGAGGAAAAAGAAACTCAGATCAAGAGGGATAAAATGGAGCTCTGCAAGTCCTTCCAACACTTAGATTTTGTGACTTTTATTTTTAAATGAATAAACATGAGTTTCTAAATTTTTTCACACTTGGAAGAGAATAAAAAAGTATCTAATGCAATTCAAAACAGCTTTAGTAAGTCATCTTGCTAGTATCATAACATTTCTTTTTTTGGTACATCTCTCTTCCAAACTCAGTTTTTCATTTAGAACTAAAAAGAGACTACTTTGGAACACTCAGAAAAGAAATTAAGGTTTTATTTTCAAAGGGTGTTAAGTCTACAAGTGACTAAAGAGTCTTTGATACCAAAAATACCATAGGTAAAGGGAGAAATTTTTCAGTTTAAATAGGGTGCAGTCATAAATGTGGCAGACTTTCTATTAGCCCAGACACCACGAAGAACAGTTGGAGAAGCTGCAGCAATTTGTGGAGCACAATATATATTACAAGGAGAATGGAATGAGGACTTGTTCTCCCATCATATACACACTCTTACACACTCACATGCATACACACACTCAGTCATTCTGATTTTCACATATATACACATGCTCAGAAACACACATACCCAGTCGCACATGCTTTTAGACACATACACATTCTCATACGCACACATACATATACAGACTCAGAGACACAAACACAGTCACATGAACATACACATATGCATGTATATACACACGAAAACACTCATATAAGAATTATTACATAACCAAAGTAACGATTAAAATGATAACTGTAATTTGAAGTATGTTCCTTGTATTCATTATTGGTCTTCTTTAACTTAATGAAATTATCCCTATTACAAAAAGTCTTACATCCATATTGAAAAAAATCATCTTACAAATATGACATAAGCTTGATTAACTTAAGACTATGTCAACATATGATAATAGCAAAAGGAATAAATAAAGAATTGTATGTCTAAGTAAACATGGCTCCTAGTCTGTTTCTGAGAAAAGCTAAGAGTCTCACCACTGGCAGATCTCCCTATTCCCTCATTTGTGAAATGTGGGGGCTGAACTAGTGTTCCCCAAAGCTTCTTAAAGCTCTCATACTCTAGGAACATGTACTTAGAGTATTTGCATAGGAACGAGAGTAATAACTCTTATTGCCTAACCCAAATGATCTGCCAAAGCATTTGATTAAAACATTTACTGCACACTTGAATATTCAGCATTAAAGAAATTACAAGGTTTTCCATACAAAACATTTCATTTGTTCCTAACCTAATTGGAGAAATAAATGGTCAGTCAGTTGACACATCTGCCATTGAACTGACTATGTGAGTGTTAAGAGAGACTTATAATTCTGTAGAGTTATCAGTAGTAAACCATCTATATCACCATAAAATAAGTCATTTACTAAAGGCATGACCACCTTGGGTACTGAATAGAACTGCATGGTGAGAAGACTTCAAATAATGATGGTGAAAGCATTAACTGTATTAAAGGCAAACTTCCTTGTTTGAGCCTCTTCAAGAGTTATACCTGCCACTAAATTCCACTCATTCATTATAATTGTAATATTGTACATTCTTTCAAAATCTTTCAGATTTGGGAAAATCAATGATATGACTTAAGTATTATTGTATGTCCATCTCATCTCCCACTTATAAATAAGTGAACCACCACACTTATTATAAGCTATCAGCTATTAAGTTCCTAATATGATCAGGTCATTTTATACTTTATTTAATACTCCCTACAATAGGCCACAATGATTTAAATTACTATTTCCACAGAGCAGATACAGTATTAAAGCTCAGAGATGAGGTAATCTACCCAAGGCCACACAGCCAGTAAAAACAGATCTAAGCCTGGAACCCAGTTCCCATAGACTTTTCACCACTGCACAACTCTGACCTGGAGGCATGCAGTAATCTGTGTGAACAGAGACACTCTCCTGGAGTTGCTAGGAAGGTAGTTGGTCAGTTCATGGGATCCCATGCAAATCATAGAAAATGCAGAGACTCTTTCATCTTCTAGACAGCAGTTCCTGACTCCACTTGCATATTAGAATCATGAGGATGTTTTCAAGAAAATGACTAAGCCTCATCTAAAACTAATTATCAGGAGATGGGGCCTAGGATCCAGTATTTTTTAAAAGCTATTTAGATTTCAACGTTTAATCAGAGTTGAGAATCACTGTTTTGACCAGTGTTCTCAAAATACGGCCCCCAGGTCAGCAGCTGTGACATTACTTGGGTGCTTGCGAATGCTCTGGCCTAACCTCTGGCCCTCACCTCTGAGGCAGAAGCCCATCAATTGGTGCTTTAACACATCCTCCAGGTGATTCTAATGCATATTAAAGTTTGAGAACCACTGCTCTAAATCAAGGGTTGTAGAAATATGCTTTTCAAACGTTAACTTGCATAAAATTTAAATGGAGATCATAATTCAGAAGATCTGAGTAAAGCCTGAAATTTTGCATTTCTAAAAAT
The DNA here is from genome assembly GCF_000151845.1 of Pteropus vampyrus. NCBI lineage: Eukaryota > Metazoa > Chordata > Mammalia > Chiroptera > Pteropodidae > Pteropus > Pteropus vampyrus. The sequence goes on from NW_011888882.1 coordinate 2,323,972, forward strand.
CTTCCTCCAAGTGATGCTGATGCTGTCCACAGAGGACACTCTGAGTAGAGCCAGTCTCCAGTCTATTTTTCTTAATTTGCATCACCAATGCCAATTTCCCTTTCAAGGCAATATTCTGGTGTTAAAAAGAGGACTCTTGGAAAGATCTCTCCCAGTAATAATAGAAAAGAGAATATAAATTTTCCACTAAAGCACATGAGATGCAGCAGATAAAATAGAGCAGCAGGAGGGTTCCAAATTCTAGTTCTGGAGAAACTCAAGTATCACAAATTCTTTGTGTCCACTTTTCTTCCTTTCTAAAAACATCTTAGAGTACATTATTTTAGTATTTTCAAGCTCAAAATTCTTTGTGTAGGTAATTAACTTTGTATTCTCTACTAAGTCACTATATTTCCATACTCTGCTTGAAACATAGTGTTGAGTACAGGGACTGCGACTTTTAAATCTTTAATCCCATACAGCACTGAGATGTTGTTCAGCACACAGTAGGTTCTTTCAACTGCCTGATGAAAGCACTAGAAGCAAACTATAAACTGTTTTCTCAGAAGACTCTTTAATTTTTAATGTAGTACTTCATTTTCATCTTTTTCTTCATAGAGATACTTCTTTGCACTAATGAGAAAGATAAATTCACTTAAAAATCTTGTTTTAAGTAACCACAAAAAAGACTTCCACAAAGAATCTGACCTACTGCATCACTAATGGAGCAACCTCCTTATGTTTATGCAATCAACAGATAGTGGGCACAAAATGCCAAAGGATTTAAAAGTACTGAAAAGGACATTTCTCTTGGAATATCAGCATTTTAATTTGAAGCTACAATTTACAGATATTAAAGATTGCCATTGTGTCCTTTTCTTTGTCATTGTGGTTGAAAAGCAAAGGAGGCAACATTTTTGAAAGGGCAACAGCAAATGACCAAAGAAAGTGAAATGTATTCATTCATGAGGTTCAGTATTTGTTAGTGATACTGCTTCAAACTTTTGTCTTTTATTCCTAAAACAATGGAGGCAAGATAAATATCTCCTATACATGCTGGAAAACAAAGACATAGTGTATCCTCAAGACTTAGAGGGAGATCAGCAGACTTGGGGAAACTGTGAGACCTGGGAATCAAAGTTTGTCAGGAAGCCATAATCATTAGAATGAGACCAAGGAACGAAGTGAAACCAAATTGGTTAGGTTGACAATGAACAAAATACTTGAGAAGTTTTAACAGAAGGAGTTGAGATCCTTAGAGAACATGGAGACCCGTCTTAAGAAGCAGATGGCTGATGACAAAGTACGGCCTTGAAAACCAGATGCAAAATGAATACACCAAGGAAACAAAGACTACTATAGCCTATTCATTAGTGTTGCTCTGAAAAAAAAAATTTATCTGGGTACAAAAAATAAAATCCAAATGATAAAAATAATAATAATTATGTACTTCCTGTCCATTTTTAAAAAGTATCTTATTCAACAGGACTATCCACAGAAATATAAAAATGCAAAAGAGGCAGAGAGGGATGAAGGATACTTAAATAATAGAAGCAGAAGATCAGCATCATCAGTTAAGACATATGACATTGGACATTAGTATAAACAAGCCGAACTCTTAATCACCCCTGAAGCCAGCCTAAGTGTTGTTGCTAGGCTGAGTGTTGGGGATACAATATTTAGTAGAAACAGACACAGTGCCTACTCTAAGGGAGCTTATCATCCAGTATAGATGATGTCTTAAAATATTCACTCGAGCAAATGTAAATATAAAACTTTCCTAGGAAAGGGAAGCGTAATGGTGCTCTGAGAGTTTGTAAGAGGGGGATTTGACCTACAAAAGATGGTGCAAGATGTGACATCTTTGAGGAAGTAATGAGTTTGCTGAGATATGGACAGAGAGTAGGAGTTAATGGGATGCTGTGTGTGGTGGTGGTGAGGAGGAGATGTTGACAAAGAAAGGATGAGATTGAAAAACCGCAAGGAAGGGACGTGTAGCGGTAGATGACATTGGAGAGGGAGGGAGGGCAAAGAAAGACCAGACAGAGCTGAAAGGCCATGTTAAATATTTTGGTCTTTATTCTAAGTTTAATGAGAAATTATTTACTTGTTTAAACAGGGCACTGACATGAGAAGCTACATTTTATAAAAAACATCATCCCAGCAATGGCTTAGTGTATAGTATAGTACAGCCCAGATTTTCAAGTGATAAAGTAGAAGATTTTTGGAGGTTTTTACAGTTCCCCAGGTGAAGATGATGATAGCTTGAGCTAGGGTGGTGGCAATGAAAACAGGGAGAACTTGTTGGTTTGAGAGGTAGTCAGAAAGTAAAATCAGCAGAACCAGTCGATGGATTAATTGAACATGGCATATGAAAAAGGCAAGCCTTCAAGGATGACAAATTTCCAGCTTGCTTGCCTTTGCAACAGCAAAATTAGAAAACTATCTTATTTTGTTTTGTTTGCAGTGGGTAGATGGCAATGGTAATAAGTTCAGTTTGGGATGGGTAAAATTTAAAATGACTTTAAGATGTCCTTATGGAGATACCAAATAGGCAACTGAACATACATTGTTCTGGAGCTTAGAGGAGAGCTCTGGGTTGAAAATAAAAATAGCAAAGCATATGAACGCATGGAAATGGTAATTGAAGCCACGGACCTGGGTGAGATTGCCTGGGAAGAGTGGATGAAGTGAAAAGGGAGTTTAGGATGCGATTTGAATAAGTCTAATGGAGAGAGATAAATGTGCCATGATTGCCTTGCTCTGACCAGACATTACTCTAATCTAAAAAGATGTTATCAGCAAAACAGAAAACAACAAATAACAAACAGAGCAGAATATACTTATATCATAATTTCAAAAGTTAGGGACACAAATCAAGAGCAAGAAAGCTTACATTAGTTTCTGATTTAGGTAAACTACATAAAAATTTAAATAATAAAAACTATATATAAAGGTTTGATTATTGCCTTACCAAAAGATATTTTTATTTAAAACCAAAATATTTGTCTCGTGTCTATTAAAAATGTTTTTCTCTCTGAACATTTAAAATGAGATTTGTTTTGGCATATGTGTGATCAAGTGAACTGTCCGTACCCTCATCGGGTTTAATAATGGTGCTGAATCTGAAGATGACAGCCCGATGCTCAGACAGGAAGTTCAGACTTCCAATACACCCTGAAGAAGAGAAATGGCTCCAGACTTTAGCAAAAATGTTTGGTTTCCAGAAAGGAGAGAGAATTCACAATGAAATGGAATAAGAAAATAGTATCTCCTCTCTGAGCACAACATATATATTCATGTATATATCTCCTAAGAAGCTCCTTCCTCAGTGACAATTAGGAAACATCGATTCTGAGGTACAGTCAGGATGCTGTTTGTAAATCACTAACCAAAAAGTTCAGACTAACCTGGAAGTACAAAGGTAAATTTAGTAAGGTATTCCCAGGAAGAGAGCGATGCGTTTCTATCTTCCTTTCTGTATTTCATTTGTTTAATGTTGATTCCACATTTTTATACAGCAAAAAAAAGCACATGTACTCGAAGTGTATAATCACACTAAAAATGAATATTTGTAAACTCATTTTTCACATCTGAGTTTATGCAAGCGTTAACATTTTTTTTTTCCATTTAAAAAATAAGAGCTCTTAAGAGAGCCATAGCAGTATGCAGTGAGGCAGATGAACACACTGAAGAATTAGTGAACTACTCTCAGTTGGTAACTTCATCATGAGAAAAAAATATTCTCTCAGGGCTCTTGATGAGATTTTTAAATCTTGTGCTTGAGTGATTTTTTTAATATCTACTATTTTAATTTGTTTTGAGAAATGTTTTTGTACTCTGGGGAAAACTAATGAAAACATAACTGATAATACATGTACCACCTTTTCCAATATCTTAGTAATCTTTATTTTAAATTCTCGTAAACATAAAGTCTCCTTTTTAAAAATGTTTTTCTTCTGATATTGTTATTCTATTATAAATTTTGATTTTCTTATTCTAGCTTCATCTAGCTCTGTTGAGATAGACAATACCTCAACAAAATTAAAGAATAAGGATGGGGGGAATCCCTGATGTGATGTCAATGTGCCAACTGAATGGTATTTATACTCTGTAGTCAGAAATGTTACAACGAAATTGTCTCTGCTTGCGATCTCACATTATGGAGAGTTCTAAGGGTCTGACAACTCCCGACATTATGATATATTCCTGTTACATGGCTAAATCAGACAGTCAGAGCAGAGTTCTCAGCAGAGCATAAGGAAAGATTTATAGACATGGCAAAAGAACACTTTGCTTGCTCCCTTCTTTAAATAATTATGACTTTCCATGAATCTCTTTCTAAATCAAGTGCAGAATGACAAATATCTGGGCAAAGAAAAGGCCACAAAAATATCACTTACAGTAAGCACTACTGAGGTTTTAGAAGCACAGTATTGAATTCTCTGCTGTACATTCTGCATGTGATTCATTATGCGGGATGCTCCCCAACTATCCACACACCATATATTTCTCCCATTATCATTCAAAAAGGGCTTTTAAAACTCTCAGTTTCTGTCAATTTCTTTCTTTTCTCTATACAAAAAGTCAGGCAGAAAATATTTCAGTTTATTTTGAATTGAACAAATTGAAACAATGGAAAAAAATATATTTGCCTATTTGATTACATGGTATAAGTACACTGGAATAACTTTCTAGGATTAAAAAAAAAGTATAAATGTATTTGGAATGTCTTTTATATTTAATCATAAGGTTTATATAAGGTGAATTTTGAAACACTCAATGTATTTAAATGCCTACTCTGTTCAGAGAAATGAAAGAGAAGTTATACTTATGAAACATCTATTCTACAAGGACCTTTTCATATTATATCCATCAATCTTTACTGCTCAAGGAGGGAAGGGATATCAGCATTATTTTACAGATAAGCACATTGAGTTTCAGACAGGTTCTATGTCCAAGACTGCACAGCTAATAATAACAGACCCAGAATCCAAAGCTTTCTCTGGCTACCAATTCCCTCTTCTTTTTCAGGACACAACTATCACCGATTGCTCAAAGGCATTGCATACAAAAACAAATCAACAAACAAAATAAAAGCAAAAATATTCTAGCATTTTTGCTTTGCTATTATAATCTTAATGTATAGTGAGAGGAAAAAAAGAGATAAATTCTGTTTGATTTCATATTTTATGTAATTCCACATATTTGAATAGTCCTGACAATAAAATGCTTGATGGAGAAAGCATTTACAAATTTTCATTTTTGCTAAGCTCTGAGCTAAACATATTTCCTGCATTATATCATGTAAAAATAGTTTAATAAATAATTTAAATAATAAATAATAGTAAAATAAATCCTCACAATAATAACACTAGGTAAATAGCATTACTATCTCCATTTTAATGATGAGAAAACTGAGGCTAGAGGTTAAAAAGCTTATCCAAGATCACACAGCTTGTAAGTGGTGAACCTGGACTTGAACTTGTGATTACATGATGCTAAAGAACTCCTACTCACTATGTTAAATTGCCTTCCTTAATTACATAATTACTGCACAACTAAAGTATAAAAATCTGCTGATTATATTTCTACCTACTTTAAAGCAATATATTGCATTATGCAAAAATTTTGATTCTTATTTTTATTTACTCAAATAATATATAAATACTGTAAAAATTTCTGTATAAAACCAATACAAATGTCAATTGAAAAGTAATATATAGATCTAACCCATTGTAGTCTCCATTAAACCTAGCTTCTTTCCTAAAAGTACTGTACTGTTAACAAATGCATATCCTTCCAGAGGTTTTCAATGTATCTTATCAAATATGTGTATTACACAAATATAATTTTGTCATATTATATCCTATTTTGTTTCTCGACTTAATAACATGTCTTGGAGCTCTTTCCACATTGGGACATTTAGCTGTAATGCTCACATTCTTTACTCCTAGATAGTTTACCATGATACACATACACATTTTAGTCTTTCGTTCCACAATTGATGGACATCATGGCATTTTAAGAGTTCATTAACTTTTCTCTAAAGCGTTTATCATACGCTCTATCAATTACCTATCAGATAGCTCTGTCTGGATGTTCAACAGGAGTTCAACTTGCCCATATCCAAATAAAATTTATCACCATCCTACACATTGCTAATCTCTATATGTTTTCGAGGTCAGTGCTATTAAGAGCATGAGCCATGAACCAGTGATAGTCTGGGATTATTTGAACTGGTCCGTGCAGTAAGTACAGAAACTAAGAGCAAGCGTTTGGAAACTTTCATAGCAACTTGACAAGGCTGCAACATCTAACTTCATGAGCATGCTTCTAGCATTTTTTATTATAGTTAACAAAAGTATGCAATAAATGAGAATTTTTTTTGAAAGTTGATCTTTTATCACAGATAGTCTGAGAAACACAGACTATTACAGTTCATTGAAAGGCACTACTATTCAACCAAACAACTAAACCAGAAATTGGAGCATCATCTTTTATATCTCTCTGATCAAGAATACATGGACAGACAAGCAGGAGGAAAGTTTCTAGAGCAAAGGAATTATTATCATACTTTTGTCTTTACTGACCCCTTTCCTATTAGAATTAAAATATGCTGATTTTCTCTAATCTCATAAATATCTTTTCTCAATTCTACAAGACTCTCCAACTATTACCCTATTTCTTTCTTCCTCTTTATAGTAATTCTTTTGTTAAAAAGTTTTTGGGAATACCATGATCACTTTCGTGGTCCCCATATGTTTTGATAATCCACTGCAATGTGATTCTCTCCAGCTCCTCTATCGAAAATCTTAAAGTAACCAGTGATGGTCTTATTTCTAAATCCACCTTTGAGATCTTATCTTCCTTGACCTCTGTACAACATTTAACAACATTGATCAGCCTTTCTTTCTTAATACTCAGGCTGGCCAGTGGTTTCTATTTCAAATCTGAAGTAAAATGTGAAATTATCTGTCAGTAGATATAGAAGATCTAAAATTGCTCTTGCAGAGATTAAGAGAAGACAGTATCATAGAAAACAGAATGGCAGCCAGGCAGTGTTAAGGGACTGGGTCAGCCTGGAGACAGTCACTGGGAAGTAGCACTAAGTGCTTCTTTCTTTTATTTTTTTCAGTGAATGCGGCCCTGGTGTAGACACAAAGAAAGCGGGTGGTTGAATTGACCCAGAGTTTGTAATTTTAAAGGTTTTGGTGGTGGTCGAATACCACTAAAGTAGATAAGATCCTCTAAAGAAAACATGTTGGAGAATTAAGGAGGATCAAGAATAAAAATCCAGATGATATTAATATTTAAAGAGTTGGCAGAAAATGTGTTTCCTGATAAAGCTGAGGAAAAGCATTAGCCAGATAAAAGAATAAACATGAAATAACAAGGTCTAAAAATTAGAGAGATTTTTCGAATGGCAGATGTCATTAATAGTAGCAACTGTAAGCAAATTTTGCAGGATGAGACAAGAAAATACATGATTAGATGTGAAAATTAATATCACGACTGGTTTTATCAAGGGTAGGTTCAGAAACACCCTGAGAAGTCCAAGCGGCTACCACTTTTGCTGAATCAGACACTAAACAATGCTTCATGCAGCACTGGGACTCATTCTAGTGGCCATGGTATTCCCAAAGCCATAAAATATATGACCACAATTAGTGGGCAGAAGCAAATCTCCCTGGAAAAATCCTTCTACGCACATTGCCATCCCAAAGGGCTTGACCTAAGGGTGTTATCTGTCATCATCTACTCCACTGCATAAACCACTCAAGCCCGTATGTGGAAGCCATTCAATAAAAACAAAGCTTCCCTTACTTTGATAAAGGGAAAGATAAAACTAAAAGGCTGATATTTCCTGTTTAGTATCATGCCCAAGCTCTGTCTGAATTGACTTCTATGCTCTCATGTCTGATTTTTCATAATGAGTTTTTTCCCTCTCTTCTCCAAGACTCATTCTTCCTGCCTAAAAAATCAAAATGTCCCATGATACCAAAACCTTCTACATCAACATGAAAGTTACTGTTAGTAAAGAGTAATCTTCTTTAGCTCTTCCTCTCATTTTCCATTTATATTTCTCATTCCAAAGGCTATGCTGAGAGCTCTGTTTCAGCACATTTGTCCTGTAAGTCCCAGTCAATTCTTTCTACTAGCAAAGCACTTAGTAGAGGGAGCACAAATTTCTCACTATTAAACTTGAGGAATAAGAGTTTGGGAATTTGGAACTTCGGGATGTGTTAAAAGCCCAAGAGAAATCTAAAAGCACCCCTCAATGTCAAGTGTCATTTAGTAAAGAGGAAAATATCTCCTGCTTTCTCAGAAAGCACTGTGACAAATGTGTTCTAAATGCTGTGAAGTAAAAGATGGAACAGGAGAAACTAACCCACTGGAGGCACTTTCTGCTCTATTCTGACTTAGCACTATGGCAGAGACATTGCTGAGTGTTCCACAATGTTTATTTTACAGTTTTCTTCCAAGGATGTAATAATGACTACATATCTTGCTAGTTACTTTGCAGTTAGGTAAGACCATGATTCTTGTTCTGGCCAATGAAATGTGAGCAGAGCAATGTGGCTTGAGATGGGCTCCCTGCCATGATGAAGGTTGGGTTCCTATGTAAAGACAGTAGTTACACAAGATTCAAGCAGCTTGATTTGCTGAGACACCACAGTCATCATTAAGTAGCTCCTACCTAAATTGCAATCAGACTTTTCATGTGTGACACACAAACTTTTGTTGTTTAAGCTTTGAGTTTTAGGGTTTGTTTACCTCCATACCATCATTTTTCTTATCTTAAGTAATACAAATATCATGTAATTATAAACCTATAAGAGATAATCTTTCCAACTTCTTTTTATAGATGAAACCGAAGCCCAATGAGTCTGTGTGACATGAGCAAAATCATGAAATCTGAGTGGTACAGAAGAGCATAGAATGTGGGTCTCCTGATATTTTTTCCACTGCTCTCTCATTTATAATAAAGATTATAATCTAAGATAGTGGAACAGTGATGACACATATATTAATAGTTTGCTTTTATTAATATTATAGAAAAATAGGCACATGTATATGCATGTGCACAATAAATATGTCTAAATGAACATGCACGTGCATAAATGCAGAAATATATGAGTGACTAATACAGATATTAGAAGGCTAGCTCCTTCATGACTTTGTAATGTCTTTATATGACGTGTGGGAACTTGGTGCCACTCATCTTGATAAAGACTTGTGGAATCATATTGTTGTTTTAACTATAATATGTCTTAAATATTATATATTATTTAATTTTTCTGTTGTCATTGGTAAATGCAAAAACTGAAGCCCAGGAAGTAAAACAATATTCCAAGTTCATTAACAGAAGCAGAGCAAATATTGTGCTTCTTTTCTTCGCATCCACCAGTTTCTTTGCGTATGTTTAAATTTTTCACCCTGCCTCCAAAATTGAGGAAATAATTGAGAATTGAAGTGATGTGGTTAAGTATAAGGAGGGAAAGGATGAGTTTCTTACACAAAAGTGATATGGCAAGGAAAGTGTTCAGAACTGGACAGATAGAGCACTGGGGCATGGTATAAGGAGATTAGCCTAATGAGAAATGAGTAGATGACTATGATGGTTAAGATCAGTCGCTTGTCCTTAAGTATTCATGAGTTCATATAATCTGTGGGAGGGCCATTTCTAAGAAGAGAATAAGTTGGTCATCTTTAGGAATTCTTTATTACTAATATACTAGGGGTTAGGAACAAAGCAAAATAGTGTGAAGAGAATTGCTATCCATTACATAAGACCAGAGTAGTGTCTTAAATTCCTCAGAGGAAAAGTGTGATGAAAATAATGTCATTCTAACTCATGTTTTCCCTTGTGGTTAAGTAAGTCATTATGATAATCTCCCACCTTTTGTGCCCACATGATGTCTCTGAACAAGGCTTTCCTTTTTGTGGTGTTTTAATCTCCTTTCTTGCTACAGACTAAAGTCCTAGATTCAAATGGCCCTCTGTTCTGAATTTTGACTTGAGTCTGTAAGTGAGGCCCTGAGGTCTCTACTAGAGATCTATTTGATTTGTAATGGTCACAGAGCAATAAAATTCTTTCTGAAAGCTCTGCTTGAAAAATACTATTGCAAATCACCTCATGTTCATGAAGTATTCTTCATTACAAAATTGAATGTTCGTGTGGGTGTATGTATGTGTGTGTGTATATATATATATATTCAACAACCTTTTTCCATGGTAGAGGCTGAACATAAAAGATGAAAAATCTAGATTCCACCCTCAGTGAGCCAACCCATGGAGCTCTCAATTTCTATCTGCTAATTTGCTCTAATCTTATCTTCACTGTCAACTAGCAGAAGCTTTTTTTTTTTTTTTTGGAGTGTTATGTCCTGAAAGCAAATGGGGATCTCAAGGACCAAATAATTACTCAGACAGCACCTATTTACTCCCATCTGAAGAACTACCTATTTGTCTACTGAGAAAATCACTTCAGCATTAAAGTATCACAAGAAAGTTAAACAGGAGGGTACACTGGTTATCTCTCTACTGACAAAATTATGCATATAGCATTGCTTTCATCAGTTAGCAATAATCATATCCTCCTCTAGGCCACCATAGTACTATGGACATATACTCATTACACACTATTTCATTTTGATTTATTAGGATTCATTTGTATCAGTCTATTCTATTAAGCTATAAGATGTTTTAAGGTAAAGAATTCCTCTGTTTATATTCTATATCCCCAACACTGACACTGAAGTTAAAGTTCAAATTTCATTTGTTTCAATAAGTGAATGAATTGCTATAGAAGCAATGATTTGCTAGTAGAGGAACAGATCCTACAAATGTAAGTAAATTACATGCATAAAAAGCCAGAAACAAAGCTGATTCTGACCTGGTTAATCATCAGTTTTACATTTGTCCATCTCTCGAGAGGGTTAGAGTCTCAACCAGCCTTCCTCCTTCTAGGAGGAATACTTTCATAAATGCATGAAAATACCCATCTTTGACTTGGAAAATAAGAATTGAAAACTGGACCCTGTGTAGAAATCATAAACCAGAGCAGGATCCAGAAAGATGGTAGCTGATAAACTCTGTTCTCTAACAGTGAAGGAGAAAAGGCCCTCTCCGACTAACTCAATCAGCTTTGGCTCACCATATTTTCAACAGGTAGAAACATACCAAGCAGAGAGAGAAAGGAAGAGATCATTCTGGAGTATAAGATTTGCCTAAAATTTGAGCAGAGAGGAGATAGAAAGGCACTGAAAGTGAAAAACCAAGAAAGCTGAACAACCCTGACAACGGTATCCAATGAGATTCCCTCTAGCTTGATTGCTAGTTAAGCTTTAATGAGAAAAGTGGGAGTCCCCCAGGTACCATGTGCAAGACTTCCAGGTTCAGCAAGACTTCTCCACTCTTCATTTCCTCATCTTCAAGCTGAGTATCATCACAACATTTACTTATTCATGTGGGCAGTTAACAGGGTGTTTGTAATATGGCTGAAAAACCCTCAGATGAAAGTGACTTTCTAAAGGCAAGCCATGGTAATATATCTAACTTTTCATGCTTCCTGTAACTTGCAGTGTTTCTTAAAACGCAATTCTCTGGATGACCTTCCTTAGCTTTATTATATTTTAGATAAGCTCATCTATTAATAATTTACTCATTTCTCATTTACATTGCGTTATGTTTGTGTTTTCTTAAGGAAGTAAGAGTATTGATTTTAATTCTTATATCATGAGGCAAATTATTTCAGACCTCTGTATGTACAGTAGATATGCACTTAAGCTGAAACTCTTTCTAGCCATAAAATACCCTGCTGAATCATGAATATTAAAGCAAATAATTTTCCATACTGAGGCCAAGAATATATACTTGCATGGAAAATGAGGCTACTTAATTTTAAGTAAAAAAAAAAAAAAAATAAGAATTGATCATATAGCAGTTGAGGAAAATTTTAAGGGGAAGATAAGAGCTTAATATAAAAAAAGTCTGAATGTTATTGGCATAATTATAATGTTATACAGAAAAAGATATTCAAAGTTATATTCACTCTATTCTAATTAAAAGAACTATATTTTCCTCAGAAAGAGAGTTGCTTCTTTAATGATAACTAATCATTACCTTCCCTTTTCAGAATATTAGTTTTTCCTTTGTCTAGCCACCCTATTGAGGTATGTGAGATCAGGGGCTTAAAATGACTCTTCATATACACACACAGAATAACAAATATCTCTGATATAATAAAAATTTCTTAAAACTAATTTTGTTTCCAGCTCACTATATAATTACTCTTTAAGACATATAT
>NW_011888882.1:2337178-2351842 GCF_000151845.1 Pteropus vampyrus
GGGAAAGTCATCTATTTCATGCAGTTTTACACTAAAAAAAATCCCACAAAGGCTCATCTAAACTTCTGGGACAGATGTAAATTTATGTAGCATCCCTCCTGCTCCAATTAAAAAAAAAAAAAGCAACAACAACAACACTATTCAGCAACTGTAAAGTACAAATGAACATCAGAACATCAGGATTCGTGATTTCTTGGCATAATTCTCTAATGTACAGCTGTACAAATACATCCAGTTGGTTGTTAAGGTGATTTTTGTGGTAGCTAATTGTTCTTAATATTATTTAGATCTTAGTTAGTTATACCATAAAGTAATTAAATTCTTGTATCCTTAAATAAATTGAGGAAAGGCATCAGTGAAAGTACTCCTAAATGTTTTTATAGCAATTCTCATTTTTTAAAAAAATCATTTCATAGGTATATAAGAGAAAAATCAATATGTAGTTAAAATAAGGCATGCCATTAATATTTAGAAACAACAAATTGTATTTTCTCAATCTCAAAACACTTGGCAAGATGACTCATTTTATATTATCAATTTTAATTTTTTTATTTCCTACAGGGAATTATGTCATAATCAATCATGATAAAGAAAACATGTTAAATGTGGTCTGTGAAGGAAATTTTTTATGTGCTTGTGATCTACCTGCATTTAGATATATTGATATATAATAGATATCAAGTAACTCTAAATGGTTGTCTAGTGATAATAATTACATTTTGGGGGTGCGATTTGATCAAGTTGATTCTATACACAAGGGTTTTACTACCCAACCACCAATGCTATAATAGGCCCTTCTCTTTAAACTAATGACAGTCTATTAAATATCATGATCAAAGCCTCAGCACTTCTTCAAATTAGATTAAAGACATCTTTAAAAATTCACATGTTATATAAACTTAGAATTTCAGTGATATTGGCTAGCTTTTGAGACTGGAGAAAATCAAGGAATAATTTTTAGTAGTTGTTTTGCTTTCAATCCATCAAGTTTCCTAAATATAACATTGACCTGAAGAAGTAAATTTCTCTTTGACTTCTGTGATCTCTAATATTATTTCATCTGTATATTAATATAGGTTCTATCTTCCTATGTAGGGTCAAAGTTGATGTCCAGCTGCCTATGTTCTACCCCCTGCATTAAATTCACAACACATGCCTCCACCAGCTTTTGCGCAATTACCTTGCTAATCTTGACGCTCAAGCAGAAACCATTGAAAATGTAATGGTAACTGTTATGTGGATAAAAAAGGCTTATTTGTCACTGTTCATTATGCCAATTCAGCCATGATAAATTAACAAAAATGGAGTATTCTCCATATTTTGAATGTGAGTCTCCTTAAACCTCATGATCTGAATGCTGTGAGAGGGTGTTCTGTAAGAAAATGACATGCATAACGCAGGGATATTTAACAACCCTTTGTAGTCTGGAGCCCAAATGGCCCAATCTAACTCATCTCATATCATTTTGGCTAATGTGTAATTTTGTTTTGATGTGAATCATTGGAACTTAAAACATGTTAAACTAATATTTGAATGTTACATAAAACCTTTATTAAAAATATAAAGTGTATATTTGAAGAATTTTAAATAGCTAAATATAAAATATTTATACATTATAGTCTCAAAGATTCTTGACTTTTATCTTTTGAAGAGGTAGACTATGCTTGGGATATTGATGTTTTGCTTGCAATGAAAGGAAAATTGCTTCAGTATGAACTTATCTCCTCGGGATAAGATGATGTGAAAACAGCACTTATCAGGTAACCTAGAAATTTGGTTCATCGATAAATGGAGAGGTTCTAGTAAACAAGTATGTAAACACTGTGGTGGCCTCCTCCCATGACCACAATAAAATTACAATTAATCTATAGAACAATCATCCGTGACAATCACCTGAAGCCTAACTAAACAGAAGTCCTGTAACTAAGGATAAACAGAAGAAGCCACATTGAGACTTGCCGGAAGGGTAGAACACAAAACAAGCTGGCTCCATACCCACTTGTGGCAGTTGAGAATCAGGAGGGACATCTCAGCTTCTGAGGTCCCCCCTGAGGAGCGAGAGGTCTCAGACTCACACCAGGTTCCCCAACCCAGAGTTTCAGTGATGGGAAGAAAAGTCCTCACAACTTTTGGCTGTGAAAACCAGCAGAGAATGTAGCTGAGTGAGGTGAAGGGCTGCTGAAGACACAGGTACTCCTCTTAAAGGGTGCATGCACGGACTTACTGATGAACTCACTCTGAGCTCCAGTGCTGGGGCAGCAACAAAAAAGGGTGCCAGGGAAATACAGGGAAGAACTGAATTGTCTGGCTGAAGGGTCAAAGGCTGAAGTATTGGCAGAAGCACTGTGTCTTTGTTGAGTCTTCCCCCAACCCAGTGTGCAGATGGTGCCATATCTCAGTTTTCATCAACCAGGCTAAGACTATTCATCCAGCCCTGGTGATTACCTGAGACCCCACCCCACCCAACTTGCTGGTCCACCCAAGCCACTTCCAGTGGCATTTCTAAACAAATAGTCCATCTTGGCTCATGTTTTTTACTTTTTTAAAATCTCTCAAAGATTCGCCAACCCTAAGCAAGCAGCACCTGGTCTTGGCATACAACGTACTTCTTGTTAAGCAGCTCCAAGACTGGCGCTAGAGGCAGCGAACCTCAGTTCACAATTTAGTCTCTTCCAGGTACCCCTAAATCCAGCACAAGTGGCAACCATCTGCAGATCACTTTGCAGCTCATACCAAGTGGCCCTAGGCAGTCCACAAGCAGCAGCTGACATTTGGCCTGCAACACAGCCTCTCTCAAGAGGCCCCAGAACCAGAACACCTGGTGGCCAGCTTCAGACCACACCAGAGCACCAAAAGATAGACAGGGCAGGCACCAGAGCCCTACTAAAGCAAATTCTGCTCTGTGGAGTCAGCCCTCTGCATGACAGCTTTTCCACTGTAGTCATTCCATTCCTCACAAACAATCAGCCTGAGGGGCAATTCTTCTCATTGACATGCAAACAGTAATCAAGGTTCAACTACACAATCCAATCAAGGGTCACACCTGGATCACCCAGCTCAGGTGACAAAGGAGACTGTGCCACTGGGCCCCACAGGACATCTTCTAAATAAGGCCACTCTGCTAAGCCTCTGAGACATAGCAGCTCTACCTAATATTTAAAAACAAACACAGGGAGGCAGCCAAAATGGGGAGACAAAGAAACATGTCTTAAATGAAAGAACAGAACAAAGCTCCAAGAGAACTCCACAAAACGGAAATGAGCAATCTACTAGATGCAGAGTTCAAAACACTGATTATAAGTATACTTAATGATCTCAGCAAGAATGTCAACTAAGAGATAGAAAATATAAAAATGAAGATAGAAAATGTAAAAAAGAACAAGTCAGAAATGAAGAATGCAATACATAAAATGAACAATACATTTCAAGAAATTAACAGAAGATTAGATGAAGCAGGGTATCAAATTAGCAATTTGCAAAGTAAGATGACAGAAAACACCTAATCAGAACAGTAACAAGAAAAAAGAATCCAAATCAATGAGGATGGTTTAAGAGACCTCTGGGACAACATCAAGAGTACCAATACTTGCTTCATAGGGGTACCAGAAGGAGAAGAGAGAGAGCAAGGAATTAAAAACCTATTTGAAGAAATAATGATGGAAAACTTTCCTAACCTGGTGAAGGAAATAGACATATAAGGTCAGGAAGCACAGAGTCCCAAACAAGATGAACCCGAAAGGGCCCACACCATTATAATTAAAATGCCAATAGTTGAAGGCAAAGAATCTTAAAAGCAGCAAGAGAAAAGCAGTTAGTTACCTACAAGGGAGCCCCCGTAAGACTGTCAGCTAATTTCTCATCAGAAACTTTGCAGGCCAGAAGGGATTGGCACAAAATATTCAAAGTGATAAAAAGCAAGGACCTACAACCAAGCTATTATTTAGAATCGAAAGACAACTAAAGAGCTTCTCAGACAAGAAAAAAACTAAAGGAGTTCATCACCATTAAACCACTATTATAAGAAATATTAAAGGAACTTCTTTAAGAAGAGGAAAGAAAAAAATATGAATAATAAAATGGCAATAACTACATACCCATCAATGATTACTTTAAATGTAAAAGGTTTAAATGCTCCAGTCAAAAGACATGGATGGCTGAATAGACAAAAAAAAAAAAAAAAAAACAAAAAAAAAAAACTAGTGTTTTATGCCAGACAAAATAGACTTTTAAAAAAGGCTATAACAAGAGACAGAGAAGAACCCAGTAATCTCACTTCTGGATATTTATCTGAAAAAATCCAAAACACTATTTGCAGGTGCATGTGCATCCATATGTTCATTGCAGCATTATTTACACTAGCTAAGATATGGAGACAACCTGGGTGTCCATCAGTGGATAAATGGATAAAGAAGAGGTGGTACATATATACAATAGAATATATACTTTCATAAAAAAAGAATGAAATTTTGCTATCTGTAACTACATGGATGGACCTAGAGGGTATTATGCTGAGTGGAGCAGGACTGACAGAGAAAAACAAATGTCATATAATTTCATATGTAGAATCTAGAGAAAGGACTAAATGAACAAACAAAAGAGGAACAAGCTCATAGATACAGAGAGCATTTTGATGGCTGCTGGACTGGCAGGGATGGGACAATGGGTGAAAGGGGAAGAGATTAAGAGGTACAAATTGGTAGTTACAAATTAGTCATAGGGATATAGAGTATAGCAAGAGAAATATAGTTAATAGTATTGCAATGACTATGTATGATGTCAGATGGGTACTGGATTTACAAGGGTGATCACTTCATAGGTTACATGGATGTCTAATTACTGTGTCGTACACCTGAAACTAATATAATATTGTATATCAACTATAATTGAAAAAAATAAAAAATACTATTGGCATAAATAAAAAGAAAAGACAAATTTGGTTTATCAGTGACAGAAGGGACATCTTTGCATTATCTGGGTATATACTGCCTTTCTATTTAAGTTATTGAAAATGGAATAGAGAGATAAGAGATAAAGTAGTAAATTTTTTTAAAGTTTTAAAAATAATAAACATAGTTTTTCAGATATTATTAACATCTAAATTGATGACCGAGTAGTTATATTAAACACTAGATTTAATGTATATAGCTGTCCACTGAACAGTAGAGAATAGGAACCAAATCTGAGTGGAGACTTTCTGGATCTAATTAAGGCAGTCTTCCAATCTCTCCCAGAAAACTCTTCACCCAGAAGAGCCATTTTGAAACTTCCAAACATTACTTAAAAAACCATACCTTACTTCTTGCATTTTAGAAAAACATATTGTGGATACTGTTGGATACTGTCGGAGCCTCGCAGTACTGAGATCAAAATGGTATCTCTTATAACCTGATCCCAACTTGCCTTTCCTTCGAATGGATTTCTTGGAACTCTCTATATTCAAATTTGAGAACATCGAAAAGATATTTTTTCATGACAAACTATGACCAAATGTTGAAGAAAGCTCACCTTACCAAATAAAGCTAACTGAAATATAAAAATTAATATTAGAGTATTTATAAAGACAATAGAACCCAGTTCTAAAATACTACTTCGAGTTGTAAAAAAATGAAATGCTCTCAGTCATTACTGAGACAATACTTCGATCTGGGAAATATAGGAATGCTTGAATTTCCGATTTTGCTCTGGTAACAAAAGGAGATAAGAGTAGCCTGCAACAATATTACCAAATGCAGAGTAATGGCCCTCCCAGCTATGTTTAAAGCAATGGGCTCAGCTAGTAAAATGGTATAAAAGGGTGAAACCCTTCTCCCTTGACAGCTGCTCTATTTCCTCCAGCAGAACTGATTTTTTTTAAATGCCCTTTTGCACTAAATTGACCTTTTTCATAAACAGGTCAGCCAAGTGCAAGCTATCAGTTATGACTTTCTCTGGTTTCTAAGCCGCAGGAAGCCATTTATCTCTTCTATTAAACAGGATGCAATACTAACAAGAAGTGTGGTAGAGCAGTGTTTTCTATGTGGATTTGACAAAACTATATGTCTTCCAATAGGAAAGTATTCCAAATGTGTTGTTTCTTTTCATTATATTATGACTGTCCTTTGGGAGTAGTATGGAAATGCTTATAAAGCCGTTTCTGATAGCCTAGGTTTCTTATAAACTATAAAATGCTCTTTTCACCCACTTTACTTTGGATATATTTTTTAATGGTTAAGAACATGTCAAATGACTTATGAAAAGACTTTAAAAACTTGAAGAGACAGTTGAAAAAGCTCAAATATCTAGTTGAGTTTTACTGAAGGACCTCAAACCACTGAAAGAATGCTCTTCTACTCTCAGCACTTCCCATGGGCTGTCCTCCACACCAGACTCAGGCCCCACATCATGCTTTGTGGATCTTTTCCTAACAAACAGCACATGTCATCCCTTCTCTCCAAGCATCTTTCCATGTCTCATCTTTCCATGTCTCATCCCCTGAGGCTCATTGGATCTCCATCTTTCCATGTCTCATCCCCTGAGGCTCATTGGATCACTAACCTCATCAGATAAGCTAATCTAAATTAATATTTCAAAGGCCTTTTTGAAATAGGCCTTTCAAAAGACCAAAAAAAAAAAAATAGACCAAAATTTTTAAATACAAAATTTTTAAATGTTAAATACATTTAACATTTAACATTCCTTAACCTTATTTTTCTTATCTAACTCTGTAGTACCTAAATGTGCCCCTCCCTCAAAGTTATCTGTCACCTCTTTGGCTATTATTTATCACATACCCTCTCCCACCTGATACCTTGCTATTCTGGTCTGCAACTGGCTTAGAAAAAACTAACCATTTCTGTTAAACTTGTTTAAAAAATAAGAATAAAACAGCTTTGGTAACAATGTAAGGAAATAATGACAAATGGTATTTAAGCTGCATGCTGACCTCAGAAGAACAACAGTAGCTGCCTGGAGTGCTAGGTTGAAACAATACCCAGGTTCTGCAGGAACAAGGACCCACAGGGAACAGTAATGTTAAGAGAGTGGAAAGTGGTACCACATTTCTGGGGTCTGGGAAGTTTTCAATGAGTAAATTGTATTACGGTTACTGTATGGTCTCAGCATCATCTATCTAGATTTCCAGATGTGTTTTTGTTTACTCCTTTGTTCTTAGCTAGAGTACATATAGTTAAGGAGGCTAGATAAATAACTTCTGGATAAGTTTATAATGGTCTTTTTCTTTATCTTCCCCCTTACATTGTTTTTCTTAGCCTGCATTTGTGGTTTACCTATTAAGTTTGGCAGCATCGCTCACGGCAACCACTGGCTTTATCTAAGTCACTGAGAGCACGCAAGGCTAAAAGAGTACAAACTTTTGCTATTGATTAGACAGCTACAAGAGAGTAGGTAAATTAACAAAGAAACAAATGATTTACAGTTGGCATAAGGGATTTTTTTCCAGAAATATTCTCTATAAAGATTTAAGTACACATAGCACCCCACACCCATTGGACTACTGATATTAACTCTGAACTTCATTTCTGCATCATTCTCTCTATGCTCCTCAAAGGCTGTGACATTTCTTGGCCTCCTTTGCTGTTACTTCTGTCTTTGTTACCACCACTTCTGCTCTATATATGACTCCTTTGCTTGCTTTCCCCTTCTCTCCACCTTTCTTATTTCTTATCTCATTGGACCCCTATCTTGTTTTCTGAGCCTCTTGGCTTCTACATGAAAAGACTGACCTTTTAAATATATCACCATCAAGCCAGATTTCTTTCCTCTTGTTGGAGAACTAATCAATCACAGCTCATTTGCTGTACTCACCATGTCTTTGGCTCCACTTAACTACATTCAGAATGCTCAAAGCTCACAGTTTATTTCTTTTTACAAGATACACATTTTTTTTCCCATTTTGTATCTTACACCATTTCTAGTACTTGAACACTAGACTCTGGATAACATGTTATGCTGAACTATAGAACGTCCACCTGCTGGAAGTCACTTTTCCATAGTCTCACATATGATAGTCAACATATGCATTCATAATGCCTCCCAGAAGGCATCCAGTTTAGGCTCAGCCCCCAAGTGGCCAGCTCTAACAGTTTCCTTTCCTCTCCCACTCTTCAACATATGTCTCAAAGAAAGGGAGAGTGTCATCATTGATTCTACTAGAAGCAATTTTCTTAAATCATTTGCAAATATATATATATATACATCATTGATTCTACTAGAAGCAATTTTCTTAAATCATTTGCAAATATATATATATATATATATATATATATATATATATACACACACACACACACACACACACACACATATATATATATATGTAATTTAACCAATTCTCTGTGGCAACTGATGGCAAAACATAGTGGGTTTTCATCTTGATATTAATGACTCCTGATAGCTATGAACTCTGTTAGAGAATCATTCTAAAACTATAATTGTTGATGGTTTATCATTACCCAGATACCAAATTTATCAAGTGGTATCCTGAAGGACATCATCCTGTCATTATTCCAAGACCACAGTTACTTGATATTGCAAATTCAATTAAATAGAGTTGTGAAAGAAAGAAAATAGAGAAATAGCTTCCAGGAAGTAAAAATGAGACAGAGGTTTATTGTTCTTATTTTATTATTGTTATTGTATAAGATGAAATTTTATCTATGTTTACTATTGAAGAGAAGCAAGAAGAGAGGGAGAGATAGAAAATACATGGTATAAAATTATGTTGTCCAATAGGTAGCCACTGGCTACATGTGGCCACTAGCCACATGTGGCTACTGAACACTCAAAATGTGGTTAATTTAAATTGAGATGTGCTATGAGTGCAGAATACACATGGGATTTTGAAGATTATTTTATAAAACAAAAATATGTAAACTAAATTTTTTTAAATAAAACAAAACCATGTAAACTATGATATTAATATTTTTTCATTTGGTTACATATTGAAAAGATAGTATTTTAAATATGCTAATTTAAATAACATATAGTATTAAAATTAATTTCATCTGTTTCTTTTTGTTTTCTAAAAAGACAACAAGAAAATTTTAAATTGCATATATGGCTCACATTTGTGGCTCACATTATATTGTTTTTAGGCAGCCTAGATATAAGGTCTTATCTACTGAGATTATGTTCAATCCTCAAAAAACAGAAAACTCCAAAATAACATAGCATTAATCAAGTGTGTATTGATTCTTCATACGATAGAACAAAGGTAGAGAAAGCTGATAGGGTGGATTCCAGATTCATCAGAGACTCAGGCTCCTTTTGTCTTTATGTTCCATCATGCTACCCATGCTGCCTCATGTTCCAAGATGGCTGCTAAAGCTCTAACCAGAGTAACCACATTCCAGCTAGCAGGAAGGACAAAGGAATCCATTAAAAATATATGGAACATATATACAATGAATACTACTCAGCCATAAGGAAAGCTGAAATACCGCCATTTGCAACAACACAGGTAGATCTTGACAATGTCACGTTAAGAGAAATAAGTCAGACAGAAGAAGCCAAGAACCATATGATTTCATTCATATGTGGGATATAATACTGAAAGCAACAAACAAACAAACAAGACAAACAAACAAAAACTCATAGACACAGACAACAGTATAGTATAGTTACCAGAGGGAAATGGTAGTGGTTGGCGGCGGGGGGCAGATAGACAAGAATAAAAGGGGTCCAATATATGATGACAAAATAAGATTTGACTTTGGGTGGCAAAAACACAATGAAATATATGGATGATGTATTATAGAATTATACACTTGAAACTTATAGGATTTTATTAACCAATGTCACTGCAATAAAAAAAACACATTCCATGTGCAGCCTTCTAAAACTATTTTCTACCATCTTCCTAGATAAACAAAAACTAACATTGTTCAAGATATGGGCATCCCCGTAAAATTTGGGAAGAAAACTGTCCACTGTTATCTGGTACCATTTTACTCACAAGGTCATCCTTAAATACAATAGAGTCTGGACAGTACAGTCTTTATTCCGAATAGTCAAGTGTATAGCTAAAAATCAGGAGTTATTTTTAAGATGACCATTTGTCCCAGTTTGCTAGAAAGCCTATTTTCTATGTGTTGTTCTGGCATAATTATTAATAGCTCCCCCTTTCTCTCTCTCAAGTGTCCTAGTTCGGATGATAAATTATATGGTCACTCTTGTTATATTACCAAGGAAAAAGAGAAACAGATAATGGGGTAGACAATTCAGTGTCTGCCAGAGATCCTTGAGGACTCACTGGAGAAATCCTTGGCAGGTAGGTGTTTCCTCAACCCATCTCACCATTATTCTGAATCTATGCTTTTGAAATTACTCATGACCTTCATGTTGACAAATTAAAGGACTTTTCACACTATTATTCATTTACTTAACAAGCATTTATTTTGTGGCATTATGTATCAAGCACTGTGCTTTTAGGGTACACGTGAGTAAAATAGAGTACAATGCTACTAAACCCCATAATATTAAACCCATCTCTATTACAGTAGAGAAATGAGAGTCTGAATTGAATGAATAATCTGGATTCTGGGACTATTGTTTCTCTCTCTGGATATTTCTCTAAGTCTCTTTTCTGTCTTTTTATGGTTTCAGAAATTTCTAGTCCATTGTTTCCCAAAATATCTCCAATATATCACTGGCTCTTCAAGAAAGTTCCATAGTCAAAAAATATTTGGAAGTGCAGCATAATTAGAGCTTCATAATGCAAATTAAGATATTAAAATCTCTGAGAAGTACTACAATAGACATTCCTATTTCATTCTTCTAATCTGAACTGGTAAATACCTAATGTAAGTCCCTTTTGCACTATACCTTTATTCCCAGAAATATGAGGATATTATAAGATTCTCTGTCCATAGTTCCTTCTTCTATATCAGCCTCTTGATGCTCACATTTGTTCTTTATTTTAACGTCTAAGGAGATGATACCTAAGCAACCTTCTCTAGCCTTTACTTCATTTCCTAAACTTACTCAATAGGCAGCTCTACTTGAGTTAAACATCGTAATCTCAAACTTAATGATCTAAAATTTGAATTTGCCCTTTTGTCCAAAATCAAGTTTCTAGAGTAATACTACCTGTGCTAGACATTTTATTTTTTGTTTTGTTTTGTTTTGTTGGGGCGGGGTGGGGGGGTGTTGTTTGTTTTTATTTGGTTTTGGAAAGGGTAAGGGGAAGAATTTTAGAGCAAGCCAAGCAGGCTTGTGACTTTATTTCTATTTTTGGAAAATGTATTTTTGTGTGCAGTGTTGATGTGATGTTGTGCATTGTCAATGGCTCCTGGCAGCCTAGGCTTGAGTACGTGGTCTCTGCTGAGCTAGTCAGATTCCCACTGGGGACTTTGAATCTTGAGTTGTCAGCACAGAGAAGTAAAAATGGTTACAACTCATTCACAATGTGGCAGGGGAGATGTTAGCAGTGTTCCATGAAAACAGTGGCCTTGTCCTGGTCACCTTAGATGTTTCTGATACATCCTAAAGTTTGACAACCACTACCTCAGGCCTTTCTTATACATCAGCTTTTCCAGTAATCGTGGAGAAAATTCAGTGGAACAAGCATTGCTAAGAGAATCAATGAAAGTGGAGTCAGGAAGCCATTGAGGAAATGGGGCCTATGCACATCTCATGCCTCAGTTCTTGAAACTATTATTAAGTTGCTGACCTGTTGTTAAACTATGCTCAAGGTCGAACAACAAACTTTCTGGATCCATGATTGCTACATGGACATATGAACTTTACTTCTTCCTCATCATGATGACCAGACCATCTGCATTCTTTGCCTTGATAGAAACCAATCTATTTTGACAGCTAACATCATCCATTTACATAATGGACCTAATCAATCCCAACAGACCTCGCCAACATCCTTCGTTTACATGGAGAACCTAAATGATAACAGCTCTTATGATTTTGCCCTTTATGAACTCTGCCTTTCCCTGCCCCCATCTCCTCTTTGGAGCACAATTTAAGTTGCTACCTGAATCTGTGCTCCAAATTGAAATCCTTCTTTTGTTCAAATACACACTTTTTATTTTTTATTATAGCTTACCTCCCTTTTTTTTATTGACACCAGGAATATTTAATTATTATCCCGCTCAAGATTAATTCTTCTTTTTCTGGAGTCCTATAACCTTTAATATCTAGACCAGTCATGCCAAGCCTATCCTATGTTGCTTTGCTTTTATTTAAGTAGGTATCTTAGTTCTACGACCATTTTCCAAGCTTTTAGAGGCAGGATATAAGTCACTGTGACTTAAACAGAGTAATAACTCATTAATGAATAAATGAATATTCACTAGTGACAAATTAATTGCACTTGATATATAGATTTCTCCATTTTCTGTAAAATAAACTTTAAATTAGTTCACCTCCATTCAAGAGCTTCTAAAGTAGTAGTTTCAAATTTGCAATATTTTAATAATTACCTAATAAAATTACCTAGAGAGCTATAACAAATACTCAGATCACGACTTCAGAGATTCTTATTTAATCGATTTGTGGTATAGCAATCTGATCATTATATTATGTTATGGTTCTATGTTACAGGCAAGGTTGCGAATCATTCTGATACTCAAAATGTGGTCCAAGGACCAGAAGCAGTAGCTTACCTCCTGGAAGTTTCTAAATGAGCATTTTAACAAGATTCCCAGTTGATTCACATATATAGTAAAGTATAAGAAGCACTTGGTCTAGAGCAGTAATGACCAATAGAAACATAACACAAGTCCGTGATATAGTGATTTATAAGAAATATAGATTCGGCCATTCAGATGACTGAAATAGATTTCTCATATATATATTTGATCTTAATTCACAACTCTTGGCTCACGACTCCCAAATTACTTGGAATTTTCTGAGCGATAAGAGCAATGACAGCATCTTTTGCTAAATAGTTGGTCTCTTGTCCTCAGTTCTTAAAATATCTTTAGAGCAATAAAAGTAAAATGGGTGTCTTATTATTCATAACAAGCTTCTTTCCACCTCAACTGGATTTATGTTAATGAGTGACATTTAGACAGCACCTAAGGATTGGTGGGTGGTTGCTGTGGGAACCAACCCTGAATAGAGAATTGGAACTTTTAGTTCCACCTCTCAATTTCCGGGGAAGGAAAAAGGAGCTAGAAAGTTAAATCAATCACCAATGGTCAACGATTTAATCAATCATACCTTTGTAATGAAACCTCCATAAAAACCAAAGGGAGGGGTTTCAGAGAGCTTTCAGGTTGGTGAATCAGAATGCTTCCATGTGCCACTATGTTAGGTCTCGAACTCTACAAAAACAGAAGCTCCTTTGTTTGGGACCTTGCCCTATGTATCTCTTCATCAGGCTAATGACACTTATACTTTAATAGACATATGAAAAGATACTCAATGCCACTAAACATGAGAGAAGTACAAATTAAAATCACAATAAAATATTACCTCACACCTCTCAGAATGGCAATCAACAATAAATTAACGAACTACAAGTATTGTCGAAGACGTGGAGAAAAGGGAACCCTCGTGCACTGTTGGTGAGATTGCAAATTAGTGCAGCTACCATGGAAAACAGTATGGAGATTTCTCAAAAAACTAAAAGTAGAACTACCTGATGACCTAGCAATTCCACTTCTGTGTATTCATTTGAAGAAATCCAAAACATGAATTTGAAAAGATATATACACTCCTATGTTCACTGCAGCACTATTTACAATAGCCAAGATTTGGAGACAACTTAGATGTCCCTCAGTAGATAAATAAAGAAGAGATGGTACATATATACAATGGAATATTACTTACCATAAAAAATGAAATCCTACCATTTGCAACAACGTAGATGGACCTAGAGGGCATTATGCTAAATGAAATGTCAGACAGAGAAAGAAAAATGTCATATGATTTCACTTATATGTGGAATTTAAAAAATAAACAAAATAAACAAAATAGAAATAGACTTATAGATACAGAGAACAAACTAATGGTTGGCAGATGGGAGCGGGGTTGGAAGGCTGGGTGAAAAAGGAGAAGGGATTAAGAAGTACAAATCAGCAGTTACAAAATAGTCATGGGGATGTAAAGTACAGCATAGGGAATGTAGTCAATAATATTATAATAACTATGTATGGTGCCAGGTGGGTTCTAGACTTATTGGAAGGATCACTTCATAAGTTATATAAATGTCTAAACACTATGCTGTATATCTGAAACTAATATAATGAAGTCAATTGCTATTGAAAAATTATATCTATCTATCTATCTATATCTATATCTATCTATCTATCTATCTATCTATCTATCTATCTATATATATATACATATATTACTACTAGGAATGAGAAGAAGAAATATATATCCTTTTCAATCAGTAATCTGGTGAGTAAATGGGTTTCTTGAGTTCCATAAAACATAATTAATCAAATTAATTAATCAAACCCAAGAAAGGTTGTAGAAATCTCTGATCTATAGCAAGATGGTCAGAAGCACAGGTAATAACTTGGGCTTGATATTGGCATCTGAAGTTGGGGAGAAGTCTTGTGTGACTGGGCCCTTATCTTGTGGAATCTTATGCTATCTTTGGATAGTGTCAGAATTGAGTTGAATTGTAGGACAGGCAACTAGTATCTAAGAAATTGCTTGTTGATGTAAGGAAACACACACATGTGGAAATTGGATACAGAA
>NW_011888882.1:2352962-2374573 GCF_000151845.1 Pteropus vampyrus
CCTGAATAGAGAATTGGAACTTTTAGTTCCACCTCTCAATTTCCGGGGAAGGAAAAAGGAGCTAGAAAGTTAAATCAATCACCAATGGTCAACGATTTAATCAATCATACCTTTGTAATGAAACCTCCATAAAAACCAAAGGGAGGGGTTTCAGAGAGCTTTCAGGTTGGTGAATCAGAATGCTTCCATGTGCCACTATGTTAGGTCTCGAACTCTACAAAAACAGAAGCTCCTTTGTTTGGGACCTTGCCCTATGTATCTCTTCATCAGGCTAATGACACTTATACTTTAATAGACATATGAAAAGATACTCAATGCCACTAAACATGAGAGAAGTACAAATTAAAATCACAATAAAATATTACCTCACACCTCTCAGAATGGCAATCAACAATAAATTAACGAACTACAAGTATTGTCGAAGACGTGGAGAAAAGGGAACCCTCGTGCACTGTTGGTGAGATTGCAAATTAGTGCAGCTACCATGGAAAACAGTATGGAGATTTCTCAAAAAACTAAAAGTAGAACTACCTGATGACCTAGCAATTCCACTTCTGTGTATTCATTTGAAGAAATCCAAAACATGAATTTGAAAAGATATATACACTCCTATGTTCACTGCAGCACTATTTACAATAGCCAAGATTTGGAGACAACTTAGATGTCCCTCAGTAGATAAATAAAGAAGAGATGGTACATATATACAATGGAATATTACTTACCATAAAAAATGAAATCCTACCATTTGCAACAACGTAGATGGACCTAGAGGGCATTATGCTAAATGAAATGTCAGACAGAGAAAGAAAAATGTCATATGATTTCACTTATATGTGGAATTTAAAAAATAAACAAAATAAACAAAATAGAAATAGACTTATAGATACAGAGAACAAACTAATGGTTGGCAGATGGGAGCGGGGTTGGAAGGCTGGGTGAAAAAGGAGAAGGGATTAAGAAGTACAAATCAGCAGTTACAAAATAGTCATGGGGATGTAAAGTACAGCATAGGGAATGTAGTCAATAATATTATAATAACTATGTATGGTGCCAGGTGGGTTCTAGACTTATTGGAAGGATCACTTCATAAGTTATATAAATGTCTAAACACTATGCTGTATATCTGAAACTAATATAATGAAGTCAATTGCTATTGAAAAATTATATCTATCTATCTATCTATATCTATATCTATCTATCTATCTATCTATCTATCTATCTATCTATATATATATACATATATTACTACTAGGAATGAGAAGAAGAAATATATATCCTTTTCAATCAGTAATCTGGTGAGTAAATGGGTTTCTTGAGTTCCATAAAACATAATTAATCAAATTAATTAATCAAACCCAAGAAAGGTTGTAGAAATCTCTGATTTATAGCAAGATGGTCAGAAGCACAGGTAATAACTTGGGCTTGATATTGGCATCTGAAGTTGGGGAGACGTCTTGTGTGACTGGGCCCTTATCTTGTGGAATCTTATGCTATCTTTGGATAGTGTCAGAATTGAGTTGAATTGTAGGACAGGCAACTAGTATCTAAGAAATTGCTTGTTGATGTAAGGAAACACACACATGTGGAAATTGGATACAGAATCCTTTTAAAGCCACATATGTAATTTAAACTCTTCTAGTAGCCACATTAAAAAAGCTTAAAACATACAAAGTAATTTTAATAATATACTTTATATAATTCAATATATCCAAAATATTACCAACAATATAAAAATTTTAACGGAATATTTTCCAGAGGGTTTTTTTGCACTAAGTCTTTGAAATTCAGTGTGCATTTTATACTTACAGCACATCTTCAATCATAGTAGCTATATTTCAAGTTTTCATAGTCACATGTGGCTGGTGGCCACCATATTGAACAGTATGGATCTAGAGCTTATTAACTTTTCCATCTCTAACTCCAACTATAGCTTGCTTTACAAAAGCTTTTTTGCTACAGTCAAAAAGACCTTTTCCTCAAGTCATAAACCCACTATTCACTTTCCTGTCTTTACATTGTTCCCCCAATGCTCCTCACAGCCTGGAAAGCCCTCTTTCTTCTCCCTCATGGTCTGGGTTCTTTTTTTTTTTTTTTCTTTTCTTTAAACCCAGTCCAGGTCCACAGCTCTTTGGTGAAATCTTATTAAAAGGGTCCCAGATTACAGTGGTTAGTTGCTGCTCTTGATTTTACAGGGAAGCTGGGAAAAGAATTTTCGAAAACTAAACATGAAATGCAATTAAAATTGTAAAACATACTGCTTTTCTTAATAAAAATAAAATGTAAACCTCAGAAGGTTGATATTGAAAACCAGTTTCTCCATATTAAAGAAAAAACCAAAGGCCCAAAATGGCGTCACTTGTGCTAAAGCCCATGACACTAAATCTAGGTTTAATACGTGACCTAGTTGCTGATTGAAACTTTCCCAGAAATATAATCCTTTTTTTTTTTTTCTTTAAGAAAAGTAAGCTTTCATTTCCTTGTTTAACAAATAAAGCTGGCTGTGCTGGCAGAAATATAATCTTAATCAATCAGTCTGAAATTTTCTGGTCAACACCAACGAGGTTATCTCTCATGTGGGCCCTCTCCATTCTTCCTGCCCAAAAGAAGAACAGGCAATCTGCATGATTAAAACTTTCCATTTCTTTCCCCACAAAATCTGTCCTGGTCTAAGGATGAGAAATCAGAAGAGATTTTGCCAAGTTCCTCTCTTCCTTGATGCTCTTCTCTCTCCACATGGTGACATATTTAGCCTACAAACCCAGCATTTCCTGGACATATTGACTCCATTTGGTTTGGACTTACACTGCCCAGTATGGTGGCCCCTTGCCACATGTGGCTATTGAATACTTGAAATGTGGCCAGTCCAAATCGAGATGTGTTCTAAGCGTGAAATACACCCCCCAGGTTTCAAGACTTGGAACATATATGAGTTTTCCATTGCTGCTGTAAAAAAAAGTTACTATAAATTTAGTGGTTTACAACACCCATTTATTATCTCAGTGTCCTATAGTCCAGAAGTCTTAGTACAGTGTGGTTCAGCTGATCCTGCTGCTTAGAGCCTCGGTAAGGCCAAAATCAAGGCGTCAGTAGGGATGCATTCTTCTCTGGAGTCCCTGGAGGTGAATCTGCTTCCAAGAGCTTTCAAGGCTGGATTCAGTTCCTGTGGTTGTAGTGCAGGTTTTGTTTCTTTCTTGGCTGTCAGCTCCTGAAGGCCACTTGCATTCTTTGTCATATTGGTCCCTCCATCTTTAAACCAGGTACAAAGCATGTTGAATCTTTCTCATACTTTAAATTTCTCTGACTTCTCTTTCTGTCACATCTCTTCTGCTTACAGGCTGAGTGAATGCTTTGCTTTTAAGGAGTGCGATTAGATTGGGCCCACTCAGACAATCCAGGATAATCTCTCTATTTTAAGATCTGTAACCTTAATTACATCAGCAAAGTCCTTTTTGCCATGTAATGTAACATATTCATAGGTTCCAGGGATTAGGGCATGAGAGTCATTCTGCCCATCAAATTAATATATATATATATATATATATATATATATATATATATATACACACACTCATATATATACATATGCACACATATATACATATACATACATATACACATATATACATATACATGTGTGTATGTATATATATATATGTATGTGTGTGCATATATATATATATATATATATTCCATTAATACTCTTTATATTTCTCATGTTAAATTATAATATTTTGGGTATATTAAGTTAAATAAAATACATAATTAAAATTAATTTCACCAGTTTCTTTTTCACTTTTTTGATGAACCATAACATATTTAAAGTTGCATATGTGGCTTACATTTGTGCCTTGCATTACACTTCTATTGGCCAGCAATAGTCTAGACCTAGAGAGAGGTTAAATACTCTTTTTCATTTTCATAGTTTGTGACATCCAGTCTGTGGACCACCTCTTCTATAAGAAATGCCTCCCTTACAATCAGGCGTGGACTTACACTTTTAAGCCCTTTCACACAAGACATACTCAAATATAGCGATGGAGCATGAAGGTATGGGTGTAGGGGCTCCCTTCTGTATGAAGGAAGGACCCCAGGTCAACCAGACATATATCTGATAACCCTAGTGATTACTGAGGTTGCCTCACAAGGGCAGAGGCCTCTTTTATTTATCTTTTGTTTTCCAGTGGTTTGACACATAGATGAGTCCTTTCAACGATTATTTGCTAACCCAACTGAATCTAAATATCAGTGATTGGTTAAAAAAAAAAAAGGATTTTGGAAAATAAGCCAGCTGCCCCCATTACATCCTAATAATGACAGACATGTCCATACTTAACTGAGAGGAGAGCCTCTATATGAAACTGTAAGCCAAATAATATTTAACGGTTACACATCTTTATGCGACAAGAGAGTATGATGATGCTCAGGGAACAAAAATTCTTTACCATATGAACACTCTAATGAACCAAATGTTTTCATTACTGTGTACTTTATTTGGCTTTGGTGACTAAACCAAACCAATAAATCTGTGACTGTTTTCAAAATTGCATTTTAAAAAGATTTTTTTAAGATATGCTACTTGGTCCAGTGTTTAGTTTATTTGTTTAATTTAGTGTCATACCAAAATGTTTCTACTAAAGATGTTAGACCTTATCCTCTCACCTTTGTACTTCGCCTAGCAGGAGGCCAGATCATTAGTGGGAGCTGAAGTGCAGCACCAAAAAAAGAGTACCTATATTCTGATCTAATATCTCCATACATAGGCCAGAGCTTTGCTTCAGTTTCTTGGTCTGTACCTGCTCTCAACCCCAGGTGTGATCTTGCACAAGCTAGGCAAAATCACTGTGACAATTCCCCCAGTATATCTGCTACAGAGCTAAGGATCCTCTGAGGAGAAGTTAGGATTGCTGAGAAAGCACAGGCTGCTGAATGTTCCTCTCCTGGCAGACATAAACCTAAAGCAAGACAGAATTATGAGAAACCAGATTCATCTCACCCCATTGTCCTTCTCAGTAATATTCCTAGCACAAAAGAAAGAATGAATATCAATAAAAAGATAATATAAATAAACATTTTAAATAAAGTTTACTAATTGAAAGGAATTGATAGATGGAGTGATGCATTCTTCAAAATCTATTGTCATGCCTTTGTGGACTTTATTGCTTATCAGCATTTTTCCTCTCAAGAAAAGCAGAACAGCAACATTTGTTCAGGAAAAAAAGCAAATTGTGTTTCTTCCTTTCTTATTACTTTTATTGTTTGAGGTTTCTTTTAGACTATAATGTGGCATTGTGATTTTGAGATGGGAAAAAAACAGTCTCTTGTCTTTCAAACATAAGAATGTGATTGTATGCTATTGTTGCCAACAATGAGCTAAAGAGGTTAATGGATCACATATCTGGCAAACAGCCATCTTCCCTCCTGCTCAATATATTAAACAATATACATTTCGTTGTTACTGCTGAGCCTATGATTTTGACTGAGTACTTGGTAAATAAACTTACTTACATTTATCTCTTTCTAGAACTCAACAGTTTTGACCTTCAGGCTGTATCCTGTACTTTTAAAAGTGCAGTTTGAAATCTGAGTCATGATCTTTGGATGCGATGGTGAAAGTGGGCCTGGGGAAGGGGGTAGGCTGGCTGTTGAATGAGAATCTAGAAATATTGTGCCTCGCCAATTGCGTCCTACCTTTTATTTTCAGATTGCCTAAATTAACGGAGTTAAATTATCATAACAAAAACGAATGGATACTGGAAAAAGTGCTCCAATTCTTTCTAGTGTTGGTGCCAGGGATCATTCTAACAGACCTCTAATTAAATGGACCAGTCCTCTTCACTCACCCCAGGTTGACTCAACTTTGCATTCTATGACTGTCATTTGAAAACAAACAGTCACCAGCAATAACGCTGTGATTTCCTGCCTAAAGGACTTTCCGTGTACTGCATTTGTACTATGACATTAGCAAGA
Source organism: Pteropus vampyrus (assembly GCF_000151845.1). NCBI lineage: Eukaryota > Metazoa > Chordata > Mammalia > Chiroptera > Pteropodidae > Pteropus > Pteropus vampyrus. The sequence continues at coordinate 2,358,930 of NW_011888882.1, forward strand.
TAAAAAAAAAAAAAACAAAAAAACAAAAAAACTCCACAGGGAAAAACTTTACCAATGAGAAAGATATTAATTTTCTAGCAATCTTTGGGTGGGTGGGGAGAAGACATAGAGGAAGCACCCTGGGAGAGAAGCACCAAAACATCAGTCTCAGATCAGGTGGTATCCTTTCTACCAGGCGAAGAGTACAGTAAATAGTACATAGAGTTCCCTGGCCCATTGATTTTGCTGGGAGCAAAGGGTATGAGAAACATAGACTGAATTGGGAAGGCAAATTTGGGATTTAGACCTGGAAAAAGCTTGAACCCTGCTCTCTGCTTCCCAGCTAGGCGGTGATCGCCCCCTGTGACTCCGGATGCACACAGCAATCTGAGAACTGCCATCGCCACCACCTGACCCCTCAGACTTAGCTCTTATGCTTGATGCTGGAGCTACACACGAGCTCCCTGGACACTTGTGTGCCCTCAAGCTCCAGGTATAGGCCCCTCTAACCCCAAAGAGACTGGTTTCGGCTTCTTAGAGATTGAATCTCTCCGACTTGTATGTCTCAGGGTTCTGCCACTATGGTCACTTCCACGGGTTCTCCAAGCAATCGTCGAGAGAGCCCTGCGCGCCCACTCCACCTCCCTACCGAGCAGCTGGCCCGCGGCTCCAGCGCCTGAGTGGGACGCGTGGTGCTCGGCCACAGGACCTCCGCCTAGGGGTAAATCCTCTCCTCCCTTCTTTCCGCCTACCACCCTGCCCTCCCCCTGCAGCAAGCTGCTCCAGCGTGTGCGCCCATCTCTCGGCTGAAAACACCTGCGCTTCCTTCTCCACCCTTCTCCGCCCTTTACGCTGCGGTTTCTCCACAGCCTTTGGGAGATGAGGAGCGGCAGCTGAAGGAGGAGCAGGAAGAGGAGGGAGAGGGCGAGGAGGAGTAGGGGCGGGGTGGGTGGGGAGAGAGGCAGGAGGGTGTGGACTGGCAGCCACTCTGCAGCTGGTCGCCGGGGATCTGGTCTCTCCCGCGCGCCGGAGTGATGGAGAGGAAGGGATTCGCTTAGACACACACACGCGCACACAGCTGGGCACGTCTCCGGGAGGCAGCTGCCCGCTGAGGCGCGCCGAGGGCCGAGCGGCGGCGGTGACAGCGCACGCCGCGGGGAGTGGGGAGCTCGCACAGCTTGGCACCGGCGGCTCCAAGACCCAGGAAGGAAAGAACCCTGACACACTGACTGTTGCTCTTTGGGGCGGATCCAGAGAGAGCAGGCTGTCCAAGGAGGTGTCACCAAGGACGCCAGAGGCTCTGCCCCCAGTGCTGAGGGTCTGGGGTGGCACTGGTGCCCGCCCGGGGCGAGGAGGATGCACCCCTCCTCCCGCAGAGCGGCTGCGAGCCCCGGCACTGCGCGGACTCGGGCTCCAGCGGCTGCCCGTGCCGTGCCCGCGCTGCGGGAGCGCGCCTTGCCGCACCTGGCTGGAGTCTCCCCGGGAAGTGCAGGAAACGCGCCCTAAACTCCACTACGTACTTCTCGCCCGCTTCCTCCTCCTCCCCGCTCCCCGCCCGGGACCTCGGCGCTGTCGCTCGTGCCGCCTGCGTGTGGGGTCCACCCGCCTCTTATTCTCACGCGCGCACGCACAGCCTGGTTCGCTCGCTCGCATTCACGCCGAATCGCTCTCCGTCTCGGCGAAGCTCGGGCAACCGAAACTACTAGACCAACTGCTGCCGGGACTGCAGGAGCCGCCCGGTGGCCTGGCGTGACCCGCCGCCGGCCCCGGTGCCCGGGGCTCCCGCCCGCGCCTCCGCCGCCGCCGCCAGGGACGATGGTGAGCAGGGTGAGCTGCCTGCCTCGCGCCGGGGAGGGGCTCGAGCACAGCGGGCTTAAACCTCGTAGATTTGGGGGAAAATAAAAAGGAGAGAAATCGCCAAGGGGAGACATTCGCGTGATGCCAGCCAAAGCACTTTGCGAGGTTTTCCTAGGCACTGCCTGGGGAGACTTTTCCGACGTTCCCCGGGGCTCGGGGGTAAACTAGTGCGAGATGGGATAACGGCGGGGTGATTTCCAGAGTAAATTTAGAGTCATCTGTATTAGTCTGTCCGTCGGTCTGTGTCTCACCCAGAGCTGGACGCAGCTCTCCGGGCTCTCTTTCAGGGAGAGAGGCACCATGCGTTTAACTGCGCTCGGCAGAGTTGGGGGCTAGCGCTGGGACACTTCCCGGGGTGGCTGCGGGGTTGTCGCTTGCAGCGCGAGACGGCCCGAGCAGAGGGCAGGTAGAGGGCAGGTAAAGGATCAGTGAACTTGTGGATAGGGTGTATCCTTTTCCCCAGCCGGCTCCTACCCCTTGAAGCCCCAGTCCCCGCCCCCTGAGAGCCCCAGTTCTGGAAACCCATCTCACCCACCCCTCAATACACGCACACGCGCGCGCGCGCACGTACACACACACACACACACACACACACACACGATAGATGCCATTGAGGGGGTGCTCATATTGTTCTTACTAAGAGGTGTGCGAGGTCTCTGTGGCTATTGACTCGAGCGCAGAGAGACTTCTACTTCTGGGACTTGGGCTACAGCCTTGGGTTAGGGAAGCGAGGAGCGTGCAGCCTCATGTGGATTCCTCTACCTGGCGATTCAAGGTGCACGGTAAACAAACCTCCGCCACAACTCCAGTCATCTTACCTAGGTGAGCTCTGCTCTCCCGCTTCCCTCTTTTGAGTGCTTCAGGCCACCCACCCAAAGGAGGTGCTGCTCAGATTCTTGGTCTCCCCAGTCCTCTCTCGGTAGGTCGGTCTCCCTCCCTCCCTTCTCCTTCTTTTCCTCCCCCCAATACCAGTTTCTTCATGGGAAACATTGATCCCTTGAGGGGAAGTTTAATATTTGCAAAGTGCTTTGTATCATATTACTTCGTGGATACATTTAATTGCACTGTAACTTTTCTCTGATTTATGTAAACTTAGTCTGATAAATAGCAGGGTCGGGGTGAGGTGGGAATGAAAGTGGGTGGGCGTCCTTTCTGTAACGGTGCTCTATTCTAAACTGATTTGCTGGAAGTGATATAAAGCTGGTGCTTCTGAAAGCTTTTGCTCAGTAGTTTTGACGTATTTCAGGGCTTTAGACAATGTTTCCGCATTACAATGTATTTCAAATATATTCAACTTCTTTTGCAAGAAAAAATAGTTGAAGAGAAGATAATTAAAGCGACTACAAATTTTGATATAAAAATTATTTTTTAAGTTCTTTCATTGGTATCAATTATATTGTATGTTGCAGATTTTTAAAGTTATCTTAGTGGTTTCTCCTAGTGAAGCTCTTAAAAGGCGAAATGAAAACAATACTACTTACCTTCCTCCCCGCAGTTGTGTACCAATGATCCTTGCTTAATGTGACTGCATGAACAGCAGGGTAGGCTTCTTTACTTTAGGAACATGAAGTCACTCACCAGTGAATTGATAGGACACATTAAGATATTACAAGAAATATAATGGTAGGAAAGAAACTATTGCTTAAATTTAACTGCCTCCAGTGTAGGGAGTTTTAACAATGAAATGTAAACCTCTCTGACCCCTTCCAAATTACTCCTGGCTGTTTTAAAATATTATTTTCTCAATTAATAAACCATATAGAAACATCATTAATAATGTAAAATAGTATTTTCAAATAGAGTCCTAAAGCAGATTATATGGGAAGTTACAAACATAATATTCAATGGAATTTTACAGAAGTACTAAGATCATGGTTTCTAGGTTAAGCCAGACCTCATGCTTAGAATTTAATACTGGAAGTTGCTTCCTTTGACATCTTTGTGAGAAGGTGCTGCTCACAGTATGTTGAATATGCTTGCATCATTGGCCTTATCATTTTGGAAGTATACACAGATGTTTTTCAATGAATAACCTTCTTACTCACTGAATTTTCATTCATTCAAAAAGTATTTCTTGAGCACATGAGCACACAGTATGCAAAGCTGAGCTGGGTGTTATTTTAAACAAGAAAGGATTTTCGGTAGCAGCAGAATGCTTACTCCTACACAGTAGAAAAAGCAGAGCATTGGCTTGCTTAGAGAAAGAGCATCTTGCCCAAAGTAGCTGGTAAACGAAGAGTTGTTTCAGAAATCATATGAGAGGTTAACCAGCCAACTTTGTTTTCACCATAAATTCCACTGTTCTTCTTAACCCACAATATCATTTAGGTATTATTCCACTTCAGAGAGTTGACTTTGACTTTAATCTTGCTCTTTGAATACTTTGGAGAAATACAACTGTGCGCTGCTCTAGCTTTCTGTGTATGATTTCCATGGAGCAGTGCCAGATCTGCATATATCATTAGTATTCATTTATGAGTAAATGCAAATGTTCCTGTTGCATGGAAAAAGCAAACTCGAATTCATAGAACACAACAAATATTTTGCTCCTTTCTTTTCTCATGTCTTTAAAATCTCAGAAACTGTAATATCTCTTAAAAATGCAATTATATGTAAATGAGCAGGTTAACAAAAATTGTTATTTAGGATTTTCTAGAAAAAGAGAAATGTGTTATGGAAATATTGGTTCAGGAGAATTTTCTTTGACTCTTTAGACATGTGTGACAGGATGAAATAACTTTCAAGGTAACTGCCCAGTAAAGGGAGCTAGCTGAGGAGGTAATGCTTGCTAAAAATGATGCTAAAAACTCTGGGAATTGTGAGCAATAATGCTAAGTTTGTACAATTGAAATTAATGTTAGTATTTATCTATCTTATTGGTCTTTATATGCATGATTTGGGGGGAATTTTAAAAACAATTCAAATATTTTCACATTCTGAAATTATTGCAGTTATGTGAGGCATTATTATCTGGTAATGCAATTACAGTTTGTTTGGTATTAAGAAAAGGCTTATAAGTTTCAAAAGAGAATAAGTCAAATTAAGGAAATAATTATTCAAACCACAGATTTATCTTCATTCAAGTTCTACTTTTTACCCCCAGAGGGAAAGGAAGACCTCAAAACCATATAACTTTTTAAACTTTCATTATGACCTAAATCGTTACTATTTAGAAAAACCCTATGTTTCAATTTTTCTGTGAATTTACTATGAATTTTTTAAAACCAGCAAAATATAATGCTATTTTTTCTGAAATCCAATTTAATTGTTGGCAAATTTTGCTCACTGTAGTCTGTGTTTGTTTCTGAGTCATGATGTTATCCTAACTTCTACAGCAGAAGTACAATTAAATCAAGATATTAATAACCACATTAAAAATCGCTGATCTAAGTCAAAAGCATTTCAGAGCATCTAACACTTATCAACATAGAAGCAAAAGATATCTGATGATCCACATAATGTTTAGGCAAGATAAATGAACCTCTCTAAATCTCATATGCAAGTTCCATTATCATGTCTTAATTACTAATTGGTACAATAGATTATTTTCCATCTTCCTGCAAGTTTTATAAAAGAAAGCTATGTCAGTATAGCTTTGGAAATGTTGAAAAGTTGGTTTGACTTTAGATCACTTTACCTAGGTTGTGAGTGGGAGGTATATTTTATATGTATACACATATGCTTGTGTACACATATATACATATACACATATGTCTACATATAGAGGATATCTTTATATATTTATTTATGTTTATATATATATGTTTATCTAATAATGTTGAACAATAGGGAGAAGATACCCTTTGTAGCATATGCGATTTGTGAAGTCGCCATCATTTTGAGAATAGTACTTAAAATAAGTGTTCAGCTAGTTTGATATTAAAAATTGAGAGTATATTAAATTTTTTGAATAACTTAAATGAGAAACACTTATAATCTTTAGTTTGTGCCTGATGCTGTCTGAAGATCTTTGCTAATATTAATTCACTTAATTCTGGTAGCTTTCCTACTCACCGCATTTCATAGAGGGAAAATAAGTAGTTAAAGTGGATATTATTATTCCAATTTAGATGAGGAAAGTGAGGCTCAGTGAGCCTAAGTAAATGGCTCAGACTCCACAGCTACTAAATTGTAGCGCTGGCATTTGAGCCCCGACAGTCCACTGTGCTATGCCACTGCCCTTGAACTGATATATTTTTTTAATTTTACTTAAATAGGGGGCTAAGTGGAGAGCAAGTTAAATTGTGAAACAAATACATTGTAGCAACCGAGATTTGTGACAGTTTAAAACTTAGAGTAAATTCTTAAGGAATTCAGAATAAAGGCGATTGTCATGAAGCACTGACATAATCTAAACTAGAGAACTGCTAGAGTAGTACTATAACTTAATGCAGTTTTTAATGCACTCGATTATTTTCTTAAGTTCAGCTACTTTTAAATGAGGTAACTTAAAAACTGATGCCATATTTAAGTAGTTTTAATAGCTCAGAAGATTTGATACTGAATGTTTTATGCTTCCCATAATATCCTTATAATATGAACTTCTTGCACAGAGGTCAATGTTATATGTTTCTGTGTTGTACTTGCCAAAGGAATCAGTTTTACATGAAGATATGAAATGAGACTTATTCTGCGCTAACACACGTGGCATACAATAGTCATCCAATTAATGTTTATTGCATGCAATGATGAAAGGTATTCTAGAAATTGCTAGTCCAGAGGTAAAGGAACTTTAAATGTCTTTATAATTTTACCATTTTAATATTGTAATTTAATATTGAATAGACTTTTTCCTTTTTTGTGATGATCTTAGGACTTTACTATCTATGAAACCCTGTGGAATAATAATCTTTATGAGACTGAGGGGACTGACATAGTAGGAGGAAGATGTTGTAGGGGGGTGTGAAATAATAAACTGGTTAAAATGTTTAAATTTAGAAGTCACAAAAAGGAAAACTGCTTGTAATTGTACCTTTTATGTTAAAATGGCACATAAGACATAACTAACATTAAATAACAGAATCCTTACACTGCTAATGAGGTAGCACAACTATGCTTTCATAAATATTAACAATCTACTATTTAGTATAGTTCGGGGAACTATTTAGGAACATAAGAAAATATCACTGTAATGCTCTTTGCCATGGTTAACTAACTCATCAGTGAAAAAAATAACAATAATTCTGAATATGCCTCAACATAAATATTTATTAAAGTATAAGTACTGAAGTCAGACAGAGCTTGCTGAATTAGAATCTCTGTTTCATGGCTAATTAGCTGTTGGATTTGGGGCAAATTACTTGACCTTTCTAATTCTTTCTAATCTCACCTGTTAATATGGTTATGAAAATACTAGTTCTAGATTTTCATATATGATGAAACCTATAAAATACCTGGCATAGAGTGTCATTTGTAGTAAAGATTCAGGAAGTAGTAATTGATTTTGCTGTTATCATCATCTTTAACATCACCTTAATATCATCACAAATGGTTAAACATAATGAGTAGATTATTTCATGTCTGTCTTTCTGTCTATCTATATCTATCTATCTATCTATCTATCTATCTATCTATCTATCTATCTATCTATCTATCATCTATATATGAGAATTGGTTGCGTTCCATGATAAAGCATAGCTTCTATGGATTCTCTTACTGTTGAGAGAAATTTGAAGAGAAGAAATATATGTCTCAGACTTAAACTTAATTAAAATGTTACTGAATTTAAAGGCCTGTGTCTCAAGCACAGAAATTGAGAGGAGCGTTTTGAGACAACTACTACACAATTTTTTTCTTGTAAGGCCCAGCTAAACATGTTCACCCAATTCTTTGGAAGGTATATTTTCTTATACAGATAAAGTTAATGGGGAAGAACAAAAGGTTTGCTAAAAGCATAGAAACATTTACATTTATCTTTATATTCAATATGAGTTGAAGTATTAGGATAAACAGAAGTTTTTTTCTCTTTTATATTTTATACCATATAGAGTTCATGGCTTAAAGTAAAAAGCTTTTTACTAACTCCGATCATTAAATTTGAATAATTTGATTTAGAAAGTTAAATTTAATTATAGTCTTAGGGTTTTGTTTTGTTTTTTTTTTTTAATATAACTCATTTGATTCTGGTAGCCACCAGGCTATTCTCAATTTACAGACTTATAAAGCTTAGAAATGAATGTTCTTCCTTGTTATTTTGTCCTAATAAATATACCTATTTACTTCCTTTATTTGTATAATAAGCGATAATAGCTAACATTTAATTAATATTTACTGTGTACCAAGCATTGTATAGGTCATAACACGTTTCATTCCCACAAAGCATTCAATGGAATACATGTCATTATTATTTCTATTCCACAGAGGAGACCCAGAGAGGTCCTATAGCTAGAAGACTGGAGCCATAATCCCAACCCATGGCATCTGGCCAAGAAGAGCCCACACTTACCCACATCAACCAACTCAGTGGCAATTAGCCCCTTAGCATCATCCCTAATTTCTGGGTCTTCCCTATAACAAAAGAGGGGTTTATTTTCAATAAAGGTTACTTTCTTGGCTTTGTCATCTCACAATATTGCCTATGTATATGCAATGGCCACTAAAGCAAAGAATGAGACCCTATTAATTTTTAGTAAACTATTGGATCTACTTTTAAGTAGGTTTAAATAGATCTGCCAAGATACTGCTAAATAGTTGTATCCATGCTCTCTGTATGCAGTGGTAGGGAACTGACAGTCCATGTTAGTGGAATTTCTTTATCTGGTGAGCCAGCTGCCTGTGATCTGAATATCCTAATTGCCTAACATTTTCTGAGTGGAATAAAGTAGTATAGAACCAAAGGGCACTGGAAAGGGGCTCTTCTTCCCAGCATGGAGAAGTAGAAAGGTTCACTATGGGGAGAGCTCCAAGATCCTGCAGATCCAAGGGTTCCTTCCTCCCTAGAATAGCCAGAAAAGGCCGGGAAATTGTGCTGGATCGTGTTCTCGTCACCTTTGTTTCCATGGTACTTGGCACATAGTATAATGGGGCAGACACAGAACTTCTTTCTGTGGGCATCTCAGAACGTAGAATGCAGAGAGCTGAGGAATCCAGACAGAAAGGACATGAGGAGGCAGGATTGTCATGTCTCAGTGACAGACTAGAGAAGGAGAAGGAGAAATACAAGATGATCCCAAAGTACCTGTGTTCCTACTATTATCCTTATAGCTATTGTATTTAGTGTGCTAGATGATGGAGAGACTTTATGGTGAGGACAAAGGCTGAGATCCGTTCTGCCTGAGAGCAGGGAAAACTTGCCCCCCAACCATTTCCTCTCTTCTCTAGTTTCCTAAGTGTTCATAAGTAAGCATCCATCTAGCAAGGATATTAATTTTTAAGAATAGATTTAGATTTCCATTTCTCTAATAATGGTCTATAGATAACTAGGCAATTTTAATTTTTATATTCTACCTGCAAGACTAAGTTTCAGAAAGTTCCATACTAGTTTATGAGCTGATGTTTTAGTTCATCTTCTATCTAAATTATTTTAAATATATTTAAGAATTGTATTACTTTTCATTTCTCCCTATAAAGCAAGAAACATATTTAACCAATTGTGAATATCTACTTAATGTGATAGAAAAATCTGATTTTTCTTTTAAGATTTGAGATAAGCATGAATTTAAATTCTTTCACCATGACCACAGTGGACAACTCAATAAAACCAAAAAACTTGCCAACATATTATAATCACATTTAGAATCATCTAGTTCAAAAGAAATAGAAATGGTCTGTTGATTAATGTATTTAATAGCCAACGTTTTTTGATGTGTGTCACCATTCTCTGGTGAGTGGCCGTACATACAAATAAAATAAGAAATTACCTTAAAAAATAAAAAATATACATATAATATTACCTTAAAACATAAAATATAAAAATATAATACACTATTCATAAAAACATCGATACAATTAATACAGTATTTAAACTATAACTATTTTAGCCAATTTCTTTTATTATGGCATTATTTCTGAAATTAAAAACAAAAACAATAATAAATATCATATTTTCTTTGCTTCCCTTCTAAAGTATGGAAAAGCAATAACTAATATTCCCTGGTTGTATTAACATTATATTCCCATCGCATACCTTAAAGCTGAGAGAACATGAGCTATATAAAAGTAGAACCAAGTTAATCCTATCTGCTTTCAGTTATGAACTTACTTAAAATCCTCATACTATTATGAGAATTTAACTATATTCTATTTTAAAAGATACTATAACTAGGGATATATGTTACATCCCTAATTTGTTTACATGTATGTCTAACATTATATTTTGTATAATTATGTTAATAGATATTACATATATAATTTTTTATCTGCCCTGATTAGCTTCTCAATTACTAAATAATTGTGTTGCCTTGAGAAATGATATAGCTTTATTTTCTTATTCTCTTGTAAGCATGAAATTCTCTGTGACCTAATTCCATCACAATTATATTCAGCCATGCTTTGTCTACAGGTGGTTCCCTATATACAATAAATGATCCCAAATATATTTGAAGATAAAAATGTCGGAAAGCTGAACAAAAGATTGGTTTGTGTTGTAAGTAGGCGACCATAGAATTCACCATCCAAGGATATCTTTGAAGGTGAAAGGGGATATATTAATAATTATGCCGAGAGAGAAAAATAGTGTAAAATTGCCTTCCTGTGCTCAGTGATCCTGCTGTCTGGGGAGACCAGTGCTAGGAGCCTGAGCCTGTACCTTCTTCCATTCCCCAACCCAGGTTGAGGCAGAAATTCTGGTAACCGCACATGTTACAGTCTTTGTGCCAGAATGCCCCACATACCTAAATTAGGCTTGAGGATTCCTTTTTCTTTTATTCTAGAAGAGAACTAAGTGGATTTTAGCTCCCCAAGTTGGCAAAGGCAGCCTGATGTAGGAAGAGAATGTAGTGCAGAAATGAGAACTGAGATCGGTGTGAGTAGGTAGCCTTGTGGGACCTGTGGATGCTCCTATGAGGAAACACCATCCATGTTCTCCCCACCCTGACCATCACCAGACCAGAGGTGGGAGGCATGAATTTGGCCCTGCTGTTAAACTCTTTCCACCAAGTAACACTTGCCAGCTTCAACCAAATGGAGTGTACAGCAAGATACATTATCATGACAATAGCTCAAAATCATTGCTCATACATTTAGCAATTATTCATCGAGCACCTACTATATTCCAGGAAAATGATCAGTTGATTGAAAAGACTGAGTTTGGCATATGACAGGTGATTTGAGGATACAGTGAAATTGTGGTTGTCTGAAACCCATAAAAGTCAAAACTTTCAGAGGTTCTACTACTATCCATGTATATATTTTGGTTCCTCCCACCCCTTTGAATAAATCCTACTTTTTAGGGAGCTCACTGGCTATTTAATGTGTTCTTCCTTCTATTGAGATGATCATCACTTGGAATTTTTAACATATGGCTTTTTAGAAATATCTGGAACAACTCATATTTTTTCGGTAAAAATTAATGCCATGGAAAAGGGAGAATTTATACCATTCCCACTGGACTATGCATCCCTTACCCAAAGGAGACTTACTGAACAAAAAGAATTTAAGTTATTATGTTTTGCTGATTGTGTTTCAAAATTACACTTAGGTAGTTTTTTGTTTTTCTTTTTTTTTTTAATTTCATTATTTCCCATCTGGAAAGCTTTTCTCCCTTCACTCAGGATGAACAACCAAATTATTAATTCTATTTAAATGTGCTGTATTCAGAAGAGTAGCTGCCAAATTTGTTGGGACCTATAACAAGATAATTAATTATCCAGTAACACGAGGACTATTGGAGTGTTGGATATAAAACAGATGGTGGGAGAAGAAAGATGAGGCAGTCAGGATACTGTGAGTGGTGTGATAAGTCTTTTGGCCTGTGTGGGATAAAGCCACTTGTGCGCCAAGCCTCCCTTGTTCTCCCTGCTGCGTTTATTTTTTCCCCACCGATCCTTCCAGCACCCCATCACTTTACCCCTTGAGACTTCAGTTTCCCTTTCCCACTTTCACCACATTTATTTTAATGTCAGGGGAAGTAAGGGGAGGTGAGGTCAAAAGGTCTGCTCCCCTTAGACCCTGGACACAATGCCAGCATCTGTGGCAGCCCCAGTACCTATCCATGGAGTGAATCAGACTGCCATTATCCTTGTCCTGACTTTGCTTTTAGTCACGTAGCTGTAGAGCTATTAAAGAATTTGAGGTTCATTTCAGAATCAGTCAAGATAAATTAATATTACAAGCAAACAACATGATTTTTTATTTACAAATTTCAAAGACCTAAACTGAATTCTAAAGCTTTGTTTTAGAGAAAACCTGGTTGAACATCAGTGAAAAAGGCATACAAGAAACAGTGACTTAGCCCCGCTCCATTTGTCAAAGTGATGCTCCGTGTCTAATCCGGTTTGTGAGCAATTAGAAGGTGCATTTATACTGAATTCAGTATTTGATGGTAGAGATTTGATGGTAGTGACTTCACCATTGATGCTTTTCTTATAGATTACCATCATGATGCAATAACACTGGGAAAGTCATGTACATGTTAGTATTATAAAGAGGGTGACATTTAGATTTCAGATATTAAAAAACTATTTAATTGCAAAGTTTATTACTCATGCACTAAAGAAATACCGAATAACCTAGTTAAGACATCTTCACAACAAAACTCCTCATTCATCATAAAAAAAAAAAAAAGGAGTGAGTTTCTGATTTGGGGAAGCAAGCAGTCACCTTGTCTATCCCACCCTCTCAATATCAGGCCCATCTTTTATCATTTAAAGTAGAGCTCCCTAAAATAGATTACACTGACAAGTAGTAATTACTGACAGCTGCATTTAATTAGCAAAGCAGATTCCTGCTCATGACAATAAAGTATTATTACATGTTTAGCATTAGCACTGGCAGTAAAGGAGGTGACTTTGCGAACACAGAACTAGAAGACCTGTTTTCTTTAAAAATGCACACAGTTTGGCTGGAACTGAGCTGGTACTATGTGGGAGTCTCTGGTTACAAAAAGAAAGAAAAACAGTAACTATAAAAGCATTTTTTAAAAACAGGCATATTGTACAAGAAATAAATAGTCTAGTGCCAATCATTGGCTCCCAGTCTGGAATTGTTTTTGTGTCTGAGTCTGTGTGTGTGTTAGGGTTCGTAGTGGTGGAGGCATTTGGATGCCAGAGATAGAAACACAATTAATCCATGTAAATTAGTAATTTATGATTATAGTAAGACATTAGTGCCTGCCTCCATCCATCCTCCCTTCCTTCCTATACTTATCCTGTACACAACTCTAGGTTATATAGTATTTAGAAAGTATATGTAAACAAATTTAAGATTTTGTATACACTCTGAATTTTAAAGTTGATTGCAATTTCCATCCATTCTTTCTTACAGTACACTTGGCCTATCTTCTACTGCCCCCTTTTATTCCATTTCCATGGTCCTATCTTGTTCTCATCTGGCAGTTCTTACTAAGCATGAACTTAAAATGATGGGATTCCAGACATCGCAACGAGTGGTCAATATTTTGAGCAATACCATCTTTCTAGCATCATCAATCCATAGTGGATAGATAGCTACTGCTAACTTTAAGGAAGGCTGTGAAAATAGCTAAAACTAGCAATCCTTGACTTAAATGACACTTGCTATTTTTATGGTTTAAATATATAACTTGAGATATATAAAGATCCATTTATTGTGGCATTATCAATAGAACCAATCCTAGAACTTAAAAATATTTTCTCATACTCATGGGATACAATTCTAAAATATTTACTGGAGGCCTAAAATCTGAAGCAAAATATATGATGTTGCATGTCTAGAAGATGTTTTTACGGGGATAGCCTAGTGTGTTTTCACAATGCAGCTTTAAGTTATCTGGATGGCATTTATTTTTCAAGTTGTAAAAATAGACTATGTATAATATATCACCATCTTGTAACTTTCCATTATAAATGTTATATTTATAAAAATCAACTTACGTATCCATAGCAATAAGAGGCAAGATGAATATGAATAAAGACATCCTAAATTGATCCTCAAACTAATTTCCATCATCAAACTGTTCAGCAGACCTGCTAAACATTTTTTTAACCTCTCTCTCACTCACCCTCTAGTGGACATAAGTGAAAGAACAAGGGGGATGCCCAAGACAGCCTGCAGAAAGGTAAAGTATGGAGACTACAAAGAATGTGGTCAACTTCTATAGTCATGTGCTACTTAACAACAGGGGTACATTCTGAGAAATGCATCCTTAGGCAATTTCACCATTTTGCAAACATCAGCATCATAGAGTGTACTTACAAAAACCTAGATGGTACCTAGTCTACCTGTTATAGCCTATTGCTTCTAGGCTACAACCCTGTACAGCATGTGACTGTATAAAACAAAATGAAAATTAAATCAAGCACAATGGAAAATGATGCATTCAAAAGATATGGTAGACTTCCCGTCAAGATGGCATAGTAGATAGACCCTGTACTTGCCTCCTCTCATGACCACATCAAAGTTACAACTAAACTACAGAACAACCTAAAATCTCTCAAAGGTTCACAAAACCCAAACCTAAAGCATTTGGCCTCAGCTTACCTGTACCTCTTGCTGAGCAGCCTTGAGCGTAGTACTAGAGGCAGCTGGCCTCAGTTTGTGACTTGGCCTCTCTAGGCACCTCTAAGCCTAGAGGTGGCAGCTATCTGTGGATTCCTGTGGATTTCTTGCCAGGTGGCCTTGGGCAGTGCACAGGCTACGGCTGAACCTGGCCTTCAGCAGGGCCCCTCCCTGGAGGCCCTGGGGCTAGCATGACCAGTGGCCAACTTTGACCTGCACTGGAGCACCACCTGGGGCTGCATTCAAGGCCAACACACCCAAAGGATAGACTAGGCAAGCACTAGAGCTGCTAAACTGAGTCCTGCTCTGTAAGATCAGTCCAACACGGGCCAGTCCTCACAACCAATCAGCCTGAGGGGCCATCCCTCCCATTGATGTGCAAATAGCATCCAAGGCTCGACTACAGTGGGAGGGCACATGCAACCCACACAAGGGGCACACCTGGAGCACGTGACTCAGGTGACCAGGGAGACTGTGCCGCTGGGCCCCACAGGACACCTACTAAATAAGGCCACTCTACTAAGACCAAGAGACTTAGAATCCCTGTCTAATACATAGGAACAAACACAGGGAGGCAGCCAAAATGGGGAGACAAAGAAACATGTCTCAAATGAAAAAAACAGTACAAAGCTCCAAAAAAGGACTAAACAAAATGGAGATAAGTAACCTACTGGATGCAGAGTTCAAAACACTAGTTATAAGGATACTCAATGAACTTAGAGGAAGAGTAAAGGAACTCTGTGAGAACTTTAACAAAGGGATAGAAAACATAAAAATGAAGATTTAAAAAAAAAAAACATAAAGAAGAACCAGTCAGAAATGAATATAACTGAAATGAATACATTTCAGGGAATCAACAGTAGATTAGATGAAGCAGAGGATCAAATCAGCAATTTAGAAGATAGAAGAAAACACCTAAACAGAACAGCAACAAGAAAAAAGAATCCAAAAAAATTAAGGTAATTTAAGGGGCCTCTGGGACAACGTTAAGCATACCAATATTTGCATCATAGGGGTACAAGAAGGAGAAGAGAGAGAATAAGGAACAATAAGTAATAATGGAAAACTTCCCTAACCTGGCAAAGGAAATAGACATACAAGCCCAGGAAGCACAATGAGTCCCAAAGAAGATGAACTCAAAGAGGCCCACACCAAGACACATCATAATTAAAATG
>NW_011888882.1:2376768-2394221 GCF_000151845.1 Pteropus vampyrus
GTGCTTTAGAAATCAACCAGAATAGAAGATTCTTCACTGAAAACAGTTTACAGGATTCAAGGACATTGACTAAAAAGGAAGTAATGTGATCATTGAAACTGAGTATGTTTGACAACTCAATGTTTCCACTATAAAACTTTCCAAAATTAAATCTGTAAAATTGGAAACATTACTACACAGCTGTTCTAATTATTGTGCTGGTTCATAAATTAGTACTGAGGAATAAAGGCTTAAATATGCTCTTTTAAGAGTATCTTTGACTTTTAATATTTTTATTACTTAGGATTCATATTCTGTTATTAGGCAAAGACTTTTTGAATGCTACTGTGTACTATGGAGATGAACAAAACACCTCTAACTTCAAGAAGTCAGGAAAGTACAGCATCCCTCAAACCCACTTTAACAAAGAAATACCATTTTTATCACATTTCTTTCCCACCGTATTTTTTAACCAGTTACCTATTTTTTTTTAAATCAAAATTGGTCTGGAATATCTATTTTTAAACTGGAACAGCCTTTTCCACAAACTATAAAGGCTACTTTGTGGTTTAAATAGGTACTTATTTTAACCTTTGGCCAACTGTGCCTAGGTGACTAACCCCATCAAATTGACTTGTAGGAATCTCTTGATTCTCTCCCCAAGTCAAATCTCCTACAGCTAAGGATGCATAAATCACCTTTAGAAACTAAACCTAGCAGTGCAGTCATTCAGAAAGTGGGAGTTTAGGTGGTACTTTTCAGGGTTTTTTTGAATCTTTGTTTAAATGTTCCTTTCTCCAGATCGTTGGCCTAGAACCAAGTGTAGACATCTCCTGCGTGTATAACTATCATTTCCTAGTTTGACAGTACTTCACTGACTAGTCATATGACTAAAGTTGCCTTATGCTATAACTTCCTTTAAGTTGGATGGACATGTTATCAGCTATCGGAATCACTGGAAAGCATAAGAGTGGTGATCCCATAGACTGGTATGTGAAAAGAGGCTATAATGGGATTTGCTCAGGTCTGAAGACCCATTCCTGATCCATCTGAATAAATTTGATTATGTTAGCCAACATCCATTTTCAGACGTCACAGTATGGAGAGATTACTGATAGACTTTGAGCATCCAGTTTTCTCAAAAATTGTAGTAGGCTTTGGAGAAGGCAAAGGACATAAAAACAAGTAAGTGGCAAGAGAACCCTAAAGTGTACATAGATGTGACTTACCATGAAATACCAGTTTTTTAAGAAAATTTATTTTGATGGGCAAATATCTTCAAGAAACTCAGGAGAATAAATCCTAGCCTATGTACTGATTATATATAATTTGGGAGGAAGAGTGCTTGTTTTTTTAAAGCTTGGAGTCAGAAACATTAAACTAATGTTGCATCAAAATGTTTTAGGTCCAAGAATTCTTTTCTGTTGTACCCTGATTAAATGTCAAAAAAACATGTATAAATGATGAATAAAAATGACGAGCTAAAACCAGAAGCCTACCTGTATCAGAAACTATTTGCCTCTCCAGTGCCAAGTTAAAAATGAAAGTTTTCAGAAAAAAAGTATTCAAGGGAGCACAGGTGTAATTCTCTTCACAGGCTCCAGAATCTTGGTTTTCCAATTTTTCTCACCCAGGCATTATATTGGAAGCCAATGAAACCTGACAGCCCTATTATTAAAAAGGGAACTAGAATGGGTAAACATTTTTAGGTGGTCTATGCACAATAACTCTTCTGTTAGGTTGTGTTCATCTCATACAAACTCCTTTTCTTCCTCTGTTGAATCTCACACTATCAGGAGCTACAAAAGGACTGGAAGAAACCAATGCCCCCAGCACTCCTACTGGAGTCTTCTCAGGATGTCTTTGTTAACACTTATCTCCTGACTCAGTGTCCCTCCAAAACAGCTGTCTAGATCTCTTTGGCCCTAAAGCTAAAACTGTCTTTTGTTTTTCTTTTGACAACCTTGGAAACATTCTTTGTCCCAAATTAAGATCCAATGACTGAAACCAACACTCCTTAACCTACCCTAGGCCACCATAGCTTTATACTGTGGATAGCTTTGCTTATTTTAGCTTTTTGTTCCTTGAGAAGGAAAGTGTAAGCTATACAAAAATAATAAGATTTGCATAGATTGAATAGCCATTGTATGCAACATACTATATTAGACCCTTAACATGCATTCTCTGTTATCCAGTGAGGTAGGTTCGGTGTTCCACCGTTGTAGATGAGGAATCGCAGCTTAAATTAAATTGCTCGAAGTTCAACAGTTAAGAAGTAGAGATAGAAATTCAACTCTTATCTTTTTATAAATTATACAACTTCTGCCACTAATCATATTGCCCACTGTAAGTTACAATAAGAAATGCTTTGATTTTTGAGGATAAAATTTAAGTATTTCTCTATTATTATTACTCCCTATCAGGTTAACCATTTTACCTGTATTCCCCTACACACACACAAGTCAACAAATTATGAGTCCTTAACCCCTTAATAATCTTACATATTAAATATGTGTCAGGCAGTTTATACATGTTATCTTTCTCTAATCCCAATAACAATCCTGCTTTATGCTCCCCACTCGCCTTGTACTTTCTAGGTGTATGATTAGAAAGTGTATGACTTATTACATTAGTCAGGAATAGGCTAGGTTGTGCTGAGGTAACAAATGACCCAATCTCAATGGTTTCATACCTCAAAAGTTTATTTCTCCCTCCCACCACATGTCCACTGCAAGTTAGAGGGCTCTGCCCCAAGAGTTCTGTACTCTGGGACCCAGCTTATCAGAGCAGCATCTACCAGGAACATGATCAATCATGTGGCACAGGGTAAAGAGATCACTGTGGTGGATACACTTGCACTAAAAGCTTTCCCCTGGAAGTGACACAAGTCACTTGTATTCATTTCATTAGCCAAATCGACTCCTATGGCCAAGTCTGACATCAATGAGGCATAGAAATATAGTTCTCCCCCAGGGAGGTACAGCAAATATTTGGGAAGTTTAATACTGTCTACAACATTAGATATGAATGCTTGCCATATCTCAAAACTACCATCTACTTAGTCTTTTTTAGTGGGTAAGTCAAAGAAACCTCTGAGTGACTGGGAATTATAGATGGCAAGAAGAGAAATTAGCTGCAGGGAGTTTTCTCAAGGACTTCCTTAGCAGCTTCTACAGAAATGACCTCCAGGATTCTTGCCCTTTCACAAATAGGTTTCTTCACATGTATTTCTTTTGCTAAAATGGATTATAGTCATTATCAACAGGGAATTTATACACTGCACTGTTGTCATTTTTTAGAATATATATTTAGAATTTGGAATCACTTTCTCTGATGTCAGTTCTGCAGCTGATTATTTTTTAATGTGTTATGTGAGTAAATGTAGATTGTAACTATAAACACAGTGCAAAGAAAAGGCAGGCCCATCTGTCTCTTTCAAACTTGATTAGGGAAGGTTGTGCAGAAAATGTTTTTAGTATGGTCTTAAAATTAAAGTTAAGATACTTTGAAGCCAGTTGACTACCATGGATTTATTTATTTTGAGTAAATTGAAAATATATATACATTCCCAAAGACATGTTATGTTGCTATTTTAAAACCACATTTATTTTTCAGTTGCACAGGAAATAGATTGGTAGACATAGAGAGCTTTCCTCCTCTGACTTTGGTGATAGAAATTTTGAAATTGCTAACAATTCTACTATCTTGTAGTTAATACTACTAACAAGAATTGAATATGCTATCAGAGAAAAATTTGTGTAATATCAAGCACTGTATAAATGAAAAAAGTTATATTAATCTAATGTTGTAGAGAAAAGTAAATTCAATAACGATTGTAAGAAAAAAGTGGCTTTTCCATTTGTTCTAAGTCTGATTTTAATAATTAATTAAAAGACTGTTCTATCAAGTCACCAAGAAGTACCAGATTAGCCTTATTTTTCGCTGCCTCCCATAACCATTTGAAATAGACAAATGCCAAGCAATCAGATAAATAGTCAGATGCTGGGTTAATTGTGAAAGAGTGGAAAGAGCCTTTAGTGGCTCTAATGAAGAAAAATTTTAAAGGGAAAGAGGATGGGAAATGCCAGTTATAGGTAGGTTTATAAAACAGCAAATTTTTTTTTTTTTTTTTTTTATAGAGAGAGAACAATAAAACTAAAGGTTGGAATTTGCAGGCACTGTGCAAGCTTCTTTACATTTTTAACCTCCACAATGCTATTGGGTAGGAGCAGTGGGTTACATGTGAGAATAAAAAGGATGCTCATAGCACTTGAGTAACTTGCCCAAAGTTTTGGTTATTACACTGATGGAGCCAAAATTAATTAAATCTATTCATTCCTTCAAAAAATATTTATTAGGTACTTTCTAGACATTATTCTGGGTGCTAAGGGTATAGCAGAGAACAAGAGAGAAAAATCCTCCTGTTCTTATGGAGCCAGTGTTTCTCCAATGTTAATGGTTTTCTATTTTGTTTTTAGCTATGGGAATGTTATAGGTTTTTTTTCTTTTTTTCCAAATAAAATATTATTTGTCTCCCTCCTCTATACATAAAGCAGATAAAAATAAAGCTGCTCTGTTTAAGATGAGGGTAAAGGGCTACGGAGGTCTAGCATATTAACACCTCCCTCTTCTCCTTTCTCCTTTCACATATATCTACTTACTCCCTAGACCCTGAGATTGCTATCAAAATAGTGGAGGTGTCAGTGAGGGGCAAGGACAGTGGGTTCAGTTGTTGAGGAAGTATGAATACTTGATTGAAAGAGTAATCTTATAATGTAATTGAATTAGTATAGAATGAGGTTATTAGAGTGATGAGCAAATGAAATGGGAGGGAAATAGCAGAAAGCATGAAGAC
Source organism: Pteropus vampyrus (assembly GCF_000151845.1). Lineage (NCBI taxonomy): Eukaryota > Metazoa > Chordata > Mammalia > Chiroptera > Pteropodidae > Pteropus > Pteropus vampyrus. The sequence goes on from NW_011888882.1 coordinate 2,381,603, forward strand.
CCCATAGGAGGCTACTTACTAGTTCATCTGAACTAGTGAGATTATAGTGGACACTGAGTATATTCAGCAGGATTCAGAAGTTATAATGGGTCAGCAGTAAAGACTGATAACATGCGTTAGAGAGCTATTATGGATCTGAAGGCAGAGTATGGGTTTAGGAATTAGAGAATTCAGGTACATAGCCTAGCCTTAGTATTTACTTTGTAACTTGGTCAAATTCCTATTTTGACCCAAGCCTAAGTCTTAATAAATAGGCTTAATAAAACCTAATTGTGAAAATTAAAGATAATGCATGTAAAGTCCCAAGAACAATACAGTTGCCAATGAGTACCTCCTCAACATCACCATATTTTATAAGATTTTCTAAGAAATATTTTATGTGTATTCAAGAACATGTTCTGTTATTCAAGAACATGTTCTATTATGATGATGATGATGATAATGATGATGATTACCACCATTTCTTCCTTTCTAGTAAAAGATTGGATGTAATAACTGGTTAAACTTGGTATACCATCTATTATTATGAAGAAGAATGAAAGAGATAAGAAGATTCTAAATCTGATTGGGATAATGGGGAGCCAGTAACAAAATATAAGAATCAGGTATTTACAGATGCATTTACACATGTGTAAAGAAACTATGTTTATTGCAATAGTGTTTGTATTAGTAAAAAAAAAAATGAGGAAAACTTAGATATCTAATAATAAGAACTGACAATGTATATTCATACAATGAAATACTATTCAACTAAAAAGGAAGAATGAGAGAACTTTAAAATATGAAATGATTTCTAACATAATTTTTTTAAGTATAAAAATGAGATATATACTCTCTGGAAAAGATAACATTAAGCTTTCCCACATATTTGTATTTAGAGTACCAAAAATAAAAAATGAATAAACAATGAGAAAGTGATATTGTTTTTTAACTAAGTCTTTTGACATGGCTTTTGTAAAACATCAACATGATTATAACCATGGATACACTTTGAAAATAGCAGTGACAACTATACTAGATCTGAGTCAAACTTACAAAAAAATTGAAAGTATAGATCATTCTCTTGAGCTATATTTGTCTGTAGAATTGCTCCTAGCAGTAATATTGTTGAACTCATAGGAGAGAAGCTGATCTAAATCACAAGTGTTGCATAATGGTGCCTGCAAATTGAATAATCCAAAAGAAATGTATTAAGTTTAAGAAAAGTAAACAGATTGAGTTCTCACTTTCTCTATGAGCCTGGAATATATAATGCCTTCAGAGACAGACAGTTATACATGTATTACATTTAATAGAAGCCACATAGACATAAAATTAGATGCATATTTAAAACATATACTGTGAGGAAGCACAGAGAATCCCACACAAAATGAACCCGAAGAGGCCCACGCCAAGACACATTATAATTAAAATGGTAAAGGTTAAAGACAGAGAGAGAATCTTAAAAGTAGCAAGAAAAATGCAGTTAGTTACTACAAGAGAGCTCTCATAAGACTGTTAGTTTATTTCTCAACAGAAAGTTTGCAAGCCAGAAGAGATTGGCACAAAATATTCAAAGTGATGAAATGCAAGGACCTACAACCAAGATTATTCTACCCAGCAAAGGTATAATTTAGAATTGAAGGACAGATAAAGAATTTCCCAAACAAGAAAAAGCTAAAGGAGTTCATCAATACCAAACCAATATTATAAGAAATGTTAAAGGGACTATTCTAAGAAGAAGAAAAAAATAAAAAATATAGATAATAAAATGGCAATAGCTACATACCTACCAATGATTGTTTTAAATGTAGATGGATTAAATGCTTCAATCAAAAGACATAGGGTGGCTGAATGGATAAGTAAACAAGACCCATACATTTGCTGCCAGAAGAGACTCACTTGAGATTGAAAGACACACACAAAGTAGAGAGATGAGAAAAGATATTTTATGAAAACAGAAATGAAAAAAGTGCTGGGGTAGCAATACTTATACCGGACAAAAGGACTTTAAAACAAAGGCTATAACGAGATGAAGAAAGACCCAATAATTCTACTTTTGGGTATATATCTAAAGAAACCCAAAACGCTAATTCAAAAAGACATATGCATCCATATGTTCATTGCAGCATTATTTACAATAGCCAAGATATGGAAGCAACTTAAGAGTCCATCAATAGATGAATGGATAAAGAAATGGTACAAATATACAATGGAATATTACTCAGCCATAAAAAAGAATGAAGTTTTGTCATCTGCAATAACATGGATGGACCTAGAGGATATTGTGCTAAGTGAGACACAGAGAAAGACTAATGCCATATGATTCCACCTATATGTAGAATCTCAAAAACAAAATAAATTAACAAACAAAACAAAAACTCATAGATACAGAGAACATTTTGATATTGCCAGATAGGAAGGGTTTGAGAGATGGGTGGAAAGGGGGAAGGGATTAAGATATACAAATTCCAGTTATAAAAACAACCATGGGGATGTAAAGTACAGCACAGGAAATACAGTCAGTAATATTGTAATAACTAAGTATAATACAAGGTGGGTACAATGATACCTGTGCTAAGTATAATACTTAGCACAGGTATCATTTTGTAAGTTATATAAATGTCTAACTGTATACCTGAAAGCAATATAATACTGTATGTCAACTGTAATTGAAAAATTAAAAAAAAATTAAAAATGTATATACTGTACATGGTCACTAATTTAGGGTTTGCTTTTTTGTTTGTTTGTTTTGTTTTGTTTTTTTGCAAACAAGTAATAAAGCAAAACAAAAGATTACCAAGATGATAGGAAAAACCTCAATCTTATTTCTCCTTGGGCTGATAGGAACTGTTAAAGGTGATATTTTGGTCATTCTTTGAAAAAGATTATGGAACTATAATAGCTAATAAGTATTGAGTACTTGCTGGGTCCATACATGGTACTGAGCGATCTACATATTAGTTTATTCCTCATAACAACTCGATGAAGTAAGTGCTTCTATTTTTCCAAAAGATTCATTTACTTGCCTAAGGTCCCACAGATAATAAATGTCAAGTGGACATTTGAACGAAAGACTGCTCACATCAGAACTCTTATTTGTAACCAAGATGCTGGATGGTCTAAGCTTAGGGTATAACCTACAAGAGGAAGATAGGGTAGGATTCAGTTGGTTATACAGAGCTAGAGGAAAAGCAATTCAAGATAATAGATTTGAATAAAGAAACAGGATATAATGATATTCAGAGCCTGAGTGGACACAATCAATGACCTATATTTTACTGTTATAATTCTGCTCAGGACTTTTTTTTTTTTTTTTGCAGAGTTGTTTTTCTTTCAATCTGCTTAAACAGTCTGAGATTAGATTCCTGAGAATAGGTGAGAGAGGGAGAAAAAAATTAAAATTTGAACAATCCAGTGATAAGTAAGTAGATAAATTATAAAAATAATCCACATGAATTTTGAAATCAATGAACAAGAGATTGAAGTTGAGTTAAAGTATTGCTAAGAACTTTTGAAAAAAAAATATGTACTACACTCATAGCTAGTGTAGATTTGCAGTTTTTCCTAATTGGTCACCTTATATTATGGGCTGGCCCTAATATGAAGTGGGCAGAATGTAGTTCTCTCTCCAGGATGGGGATCCATGGACAGTGAGGCGTTAAATGGTGGAGATTAATGAGCCTTGGCAGGTCAGGGTAGCGGAGGTTGGGTGGCATCTGCTTGCACGGCGGTGGGTTTAACTCTTGCCAGTTATATGTGTAAGAGCTGATAGTTCAGACTTTCAAGTGGAGAAAAACTCACTTCACCTATATAAACTATTCTAATTTGAGCATTTGCATTAACAGTGATGTTAATGAGAACATCCTTTTTTCCTGAAAATATCTTACTGGTGTGTGCGTTTTAATATGTTTGATGATGTGGCCGTCAGATCACTAACCACTCTATCTAAACTAAGCCACATCTCCCCAGGACTTTTCCCCACCCTGCAGTCCACCCAGCATCACTATCATTGCTCTGTGGTTCTTTCCTACCCCTTAGGACAATTTGTGAATATTTTGGCTTACCCGTGTTAATGTCACTCCTGATTTAAACAAGCTCTACAAGGGCAAGCACTATCACTTTTGTTCCCAGCTAGGTAGATGCCTACCCTACCACTGTAAGAACTCAATGAATATCTTTTCTTTTGTTTTTCTTTTCTTCTTTTTTTTTTTTGCATTTTATTTTATTTTTATTTTTATTATTTTTTTAATTTATTTAAATTATGGTGACTTTGGTTAATGAAATCTAGTAACTTTCAGGTGTACAGTTCATCAGTAAGAGATGTGTGTGTGTATGTGTGTGTGTGTGTATTTCATTGTCACTTATATGTGGGATATAAAACTAAAAGCAACAAACAAACAGGACAAACAGAGATTCATGGACATGGACAATAGTCTTGTGGTTACCAGAAGGAAAGGGGAAGAGGGAGGCAGAGGTAGATGGGGTAAAAGGGGTCAAATACATGGTGACAGAAATCTAACTATGGGCAATGAATTTTAAATGAACAGATGGATGTATGAAATGTCTTTTTTAATCAGCCTGGAGTAATCAAAAACATAATGTGCTCTTCTAATATCATATCCATAGATATTGCCTGAAGAAAGATTATTTTTCTTATTGTGATTTTAAGACTATTACCGAATTCATCTGCATTTCAGTTAGCACTTCCATTCTTAAGGGAGCTCAGTAACTGGAACTATGTGCTCAGTTTGCTCCAGGTGTGTTCGAGATTGCCCTTGTAAGACAGGAAAAAGAGCTGACAGGGAGAAAGAGGGTACTTCTGCACGAGAATATGACAGATCCTAAGGGCACTTCCTCCAAAACTGACCTATATATTTTACCAAAATGAAAATAAAATCATTTACATTCTTTGGATGCTTTAGCTTTTACAGAGATATTGGACATAAATTCTCCATTTGACATTTTTACATTTTAAAGAAACTGAGAATCAGGGAAATTAAATCACTTGCACAAAGTCATCTCACTAATAATTGGAAAATCTGTGATGTTAAATCCGATCTTTGAATCAAGCTTCAGTGAGTTTCCCATTAAAACGCATGGGGATAACTTGATAACTTGCTTTTATAAGGAAAATCTCATTTTAATATTTCCCAAACTAACTATGTAACTACTATGCAACAATTTCATTGCCCTAGAACTTAAAAAAAAAAGCAACCTAATGAGTCACAGTATCATCTCTTTCATATAAGATAATCTAAAACATTTTTATATTATCTAAAATATAGAAAAAATGTCTTGCCTTTAAACTCTTAGAAATAATTCGTGCTGATGATTCAATGAACTTGTTCATCTAAGGACAAGCTTAAATTTTGTTTGGCATCATTAACTATTTAACACATAAGTAAATTTACAGTGAATTTCTGTTAGCCCGATAATATAAATATTTGGCATGTATAATGTGGATTATTCTTCCTTTGAGATCAAATGCATTCATTAGTTTTTTTTTTTCTTTTTGAATCAAGTTGTTACTTGAATACTTTCAGATATATCTGGAATCGTCTCCCTCCTCTGCTCTCCATTTCTTGTCCCTTTGGAATTAAAAAATCATCAATTCGATTTCAGTGCTCATCTGATATGTGACAGAATAAACAATACTGGATGTGTTCCAGGCCCACATTTCATTTAATGCCATCCCTCCTCCAACAGATGGCCAATGTGGTGTTCGTTTTATGAGTGTCCTTAGATCAGGGCTGCTTCCTGCATCATTGGTTTATTGCAACTGGTAGCGATATGGTTGGAAGAGTTACTTCCAAAAGCAGATGACATTATGGTATCATTTATACAAATAATTATCTATACACAGGCACAAAACTAAAATATAAAAAATAATTTCTATTGTCTTGAAAAAAGGTGGAGTTATGGAAGAACTTTATTCACTGATAGCCTAATTTGCTTTATATAACAATAAATTCAATAATTGTTGATAGAAAAAGTCATATGCTTGCTTCTGTTTCTCTTAATGGTACTGCAGGGTTACACTGCGGCATGAATGAAAAGATGTTATGTTTTCAAAGCGTTGGCAGCCTGCAGTGACCTTCAGGAAAAATGAAATGCTCTGCTGGCTAGAGAAACAATTGAGCTGAAACCATTGAGGCGCAGAAAACTCAGAGATAGACTTCCCAAATTAAAAGCTGTTAGCAACAACTCAGACAAGAGGGAGAAAAGAATATCATTCTATAAGGTGACTTCATGCAAAGATTAAAAAATGGAGAGAAAACAAAGTTCAGATGAGAGAATATTTGAGCTTTGTGTCCATATGTTATCTAGACTATGAATATATATGTCTATTACCTGTTGAAAAGCATGCAGAAAAAGAAGTGAGACCTTTTCATAAAACAGCATGAAAGGATTAGTAGTGATAATATTTACAATCAAATTGTTTTTAGATGCCTCTAAGTCACAAAACATCAGTCAGTGAACCACGTATTTGCGGAAGCCTTTTGTCATATTTTTTTATGAAATAAAAGTACTAAATGTGTTTGCTGAATCTGTTGATGGTTAAGCTCTATGATTATTTGCATTTTTTTTCTATTATATGAAAATAATTGAATGTAACACGGTTTTTGGTAGTTTGTTGAGAAATTAAAACAACCCCCTAAATGTGTGTGTCTAGGATACAAAGCAGAAGACTGAAAATTTCTCTCTTTTATATTTGCAAGGAATAAAGGGAGTTGTAGTGGACAATGAATAATGTGTCACATTCTAATATCATGTATGGCAGTCCTATTAAAATACTTATAGATAATGCTGAAATAGGTAGAAATAATTGTAATCATGTTTGCATATTCTACCCTGGAAAATATACATGCACAAATAAACATGCTCATAGACACAAATGCTCTATTCATTAATATTCGTTGTTTTAATTCCATTGGAACCAGAAATAGTGAGGAGAGATGGAGGTATAATAACGTAAAATTAAGAATATCTTAATTTTAATCTTACTTGAAAAAATTACACTTCTAGAATGTCTTGCGACACTCAGAAGCTTTCTTTGCTCATTACTCTGCTTCTTCATATTTTTTTATCATATTCAGTTGAAATTTTGATGAAAAGTTGGCCTTCTCTAAGGGGAAAAAAAAAAGCATGTACACAAAAAATTTGTATTGGATTTCAGAGGATTTGCCAACTCCCTCTATGAATTTCCAGGGACTCCATTAAAGCAAATAAAAAGCTCACTTTTATTTTTTCAGGAAATTACTCGAAACATTAAACTTCATTCCTATTAAATCGAGAGGCATGTGTATGGATTTAAACTTGTAAAATTGCTCTGTGTTTACTAACTGCAGCTAAGATGTTGCCGAAATTGACCTATCTAATATCTCAATGTAGGCATCATTTCTACCTACCTTTAGTTCAGTGGTTCTCAAAGTGTGCTGTCTGGACCAGCTACTTCAGCATCACCTGAGAGCTTAGAATTATAAATTTCAGGGGCATTATTCCTGATCTGCTGAATCAGAAATTTGGAGTGGGATTTACCAATTTATTTTAAGGCGACTTCCAGGTGATTCTGATGTAAGCTTGCTAACCACTAGTCTAAGGAATTCCCTAATTTCCAAACTCCGTAATCAAGCATCTATTTTAAAATACTTAATACATAATTTTCATACAATAAAATGCACATATTTAAGTATACATTTGGTGAGTTTTGACAAATCTATGCATCCATTTAGCTAACTCCACAATTAAGATATTAAACAGTTTTTTCATCTTCTTAGAAAATTCAACCATGTACCTTTGCAGGCAGTCCCTGTCACCTTCTCCCTAGAAACTGTGGATCTGATTCTTATCACTATTTATTAGTGTTGCCTGTTCTAGAATTTCATATAAATGAAATTATATAATCTGTATTTGTTCTACTTAATTTTTTAAAAATTCATCCAAGTTGTTGTAGGTATCATTAGTTCATTTATTTTTATTGCTGAGTAGTATTTCATTGTATAGATGTACCAAAATTATTTATCCATTCATCCGTTGTTAGGTATTTATGTTGTTTCCAGTACAGGATTATTATGAATATTGTCATGAACATTCTTGTACAAGTCTTTTTGTGCACGTGTTTTTATTTTTCATGGGTAAATATCTGGGACTGGAATTTCTAGATAACATAATCAGTGTATGTTTAACTTTAAAAGACGGCCAAAACTGTTTTTTAGCTTTCCCAGCAGAAATATAAGTTTCATTTGTTCCATCCAAATCCTCACCAACAGATAGAATTGCCAGCTGTTTGTCCTTTTTTTTTTTTTTTTTTTTAATGTTTGCCCTGCTAATGACTCTAAAGTGGTCTTTCACTGTGGTTTTAAATTTCATATCCCTGATGACTAATGGTGAGCATCTTTTCATATGTTTATTTGCTATGAATACGTCTTCTTTGATGAAGTGGATTCTTTTGGCCATTTTAAGTGGGTTAATTTCCTTCTGATTATTCAGCTTTCAGAACTTTTTTGTTTGTCTGCTTTAGGATGCAGGTCATTTGGCATTATATGTATTGGAAATATATTTTGCTGTCTGTGGCTTGCCTTTTTATTTTTTTTAATGATGTCTTTTAAAGACCTGAAGTTCTAATTTTGATGAAGTTCAATTTATCAATTTTATTTTTTAATTTATATGTATTGCGTGTAGTCTAAGAAATCTCTGTCTACTTCAAGAATCATCTATGTTTTACTGTAGACGTTTCATAACTTTAGCTTTCCTATTTATAAGTATTTTACATTTTTACATTTTTAATTTAGACCTAAATTCTAACTATATTTTGTGTATAGTGTGACGTACACATCAAGGTTAATTTTTTTTCCATATGTCTATTCATTTGCTTTAGCACATTTTTTGAAGCTTCAGATAAACATCTCTTTTTAACTTTTATAAGTTTAAGTCTCTTCTACATTATTCTTAAATAATGTTAGTTTGCAAACATATTAACAAGAAATCCAGCTATTCCTGAGGCATTTAGTATTAGTCTAAATATTAGTTTGGCCCAAATTCAGCTAGAGTAGGGAAAAGACAAGTTCTGTGTAGAACTCTACCTCATTGGAAAGATGAATATAGAAGTAGCAGATCACGCGTTAATGGAGGGCATTACTCATGTGCAAAATAAAATACTACAAACCTTCGAAGCAGAATGCTGAATTGAAAATAAAATGGCAAATAATGAAATACCTAGTAAATTATTTATTGACTTTGTTATGACCATAGAAAAATATTTGCTTGAGGTTTTGTTTTAAGTAGTATCAATTTTTAAAATAGCTTTGTTTTTTAATATTATAATAGGACCATAAGTTTATTAAAATATGAAATAGAAAATGTAAAGGGTCATTTAAATAAATTATAATTCTTCCACTCACAAATAAGCACTCTTAACATATTGGTGTACATTCTTCCAAATATACAGTCACAAAGATCAAAATTGGAAACATAGCCTAGATATTGTTTTCCTTAAGACTTTATAGATCTCTTTGTGTCTTAGTAAATGAAGATTAAAATTGTATAAGACTTTATTATTTGAAAGTAATACATCTTGGTTAACCACTTCCCTAATAATAAACACTTAAGTGCTGTTAATTTGTTTTTTATTTTTGTTAATATAAACAGTGCTGTGATCAACAGCCCGGTATGTATAGCTTTACATCTTGTCCAATTATTTTAAATGGCAGTGTTTGTTTCAATGAATAAAATTGGTAGGTCTGTTTCTTTGTTTATTTAACATATTTATTCTTGAGTCTGAACATTTAATCTTGATGACGTGGGCTGTATCAGCTTATTCAACCTACTGGAACATTCACAGTCTGGAAGTAAACCAGAAAGTTGTCAAATTGTATTTATTTTTCCAGGGGATTTTGAAGCCTTAAGTGAGTTTATGTATATGGAAATAGATGGAAAATTCATTAAATATTCCTGTCATGAAAATTGTGGGAAATATAATCATGTCGTTAAATAAACGTATACTCAACAAATATTTATTGTACACAAGGCCCTATCTAGATGCAAGTGAGCTGAAAAAATGTAGATTCCCTGAGTGCATAGGAGAAGAAAACAACTTTTTGGTGAGTAAATAAATTAGTCTCTTCTATAAAAGGCATTTTTAAAGTTTCTGCCTTTTATAATACAACTGGAATTAAAAGCTTAAAATGTCACTTTAGGTGGTTTCCTTACTCCAGTGACCTTAAGTAGCTTATAAATGAGGTTAATTTTATGATATCTCTCAGAAAAAAAAAAATCTATAGTCAAAAACTTTTTCTTATACAATTGCCTCCCCCTGACCAAAGGCAGATATTTCATTCATTTATTGAGTAGCTATTATATAACAGCTGTTGTACAGAACACTCTTGAGAAGCTTGCCACCTCCTTGGAAATTTAAAACTTAGAAGATATTTTAGATATAAGAACACTACATTAGATTTAAATCTAAGTCTTCTGTAGAGACTGTGACTTGAATATTTTCCCCTACTGTTCCATCATGGGTTCACTATTTCATTGTCTGGTGTATTATATGAGAGGGACAAGTTCATTGCCATCTTTCATTGACTCATAGGTCGTGTTCTCTGCACATTACTCTTAAGATCTTGATGAGAGGCATGTTCAAAATATAAATAAATATGGAGGTCTTTTTCTTTCTATATACTTTATATATATGAAATAGAAATTGGAAAAGAGCCCTGGCAGACAAACTCAATGCTCTGCTCAAAATGTGAAACAGACTTGGCCCAAAGACAAATGTAGTATCATATTTTTCAGTGTTTTAGTCCATAAAAAAATGAAATGTTTAACACAAAAGGCTATTTTAATATTTCTGACCTGAGATTATTTAATTAATTACACTGGATGGTATTTTTGAAGAAGTATATTGATGTGTTTTATTGACAATTCAATCAAATAGTAAGGCATTTTCACTTATTACTGCTTACATCTATGTCCTGAACAACTCTATTTGTACTTTAAGTAATTACAAGTTTCCCTTGTTTTAAGCATACCATCGTTTTAGGGATTTCATGTTCCTGGTGCTTGTACGTACTCTATAAGAGGAATTCTTTTAGTGTGGTCAAGGAAACCACCTTAACAGCACCCCCTTGGTTACTTGTAAAAAGCCAGCCCCCTTGGCCTTACCTATTCTAAATCCAGATCTTCAGGTGAGGGACTCTGCATCCTGCGATGCTTAACACATCCGAGGTAAGTATGACTGACATTCACTGCTGTTTAAGAACCAATGTTTTGTGGGATTGGTTCTCATTTTTGCCTCATAGTTGCCTGTTATCATGATTTCTGTGTCTGAAGAGAAGATCATTTTTTTCTTGTTTCACACTTGCCTGACTCTGAGAACACCTGGTTATCAAGGACAGCTATGTCTCAGCTACTGCGGAACAGGGATCTCTCTATGTACAGTTCAATCTTTTGTCAGTACCTAGAGAGATGTCAGGGGAATCACCTCACAACCTTCTTGTTTACGCACTTCTCACCTGAGCCTTGCCTCTTCCTGGCCCTGTTTGCTGGGGCAGCTCAAAGACTCTGAGACATTTCACAGAGCTACAGCTCTAGTCAACGATAAAAGAACTATAATTTCCTGTACTTATACTTAAATATTCAGTGAGTCACCCAGTTACTGTTAAACTGGACTGTTTTCTGCTATGCAAGTGATCAAACAAGGACAAAAACATTAAGTTTAAGAGACTCATGCTCTAAAGAGAATTTTTTAAACTGTATACTATTAAGATATTGCTGTGCTTAGATAAATTTTCAACTTAAAATTTTTAATGGGCATTTACTACGATTATTTTTCTATATTAGTCTTGAAATAAAGAATATTCTGTTAATTTTTTCTTTGAGCAATGTCAACATATAAAAATTTTCTTTCCAAATTAAAATGTTATCTGCTTTCTAAAGCAGTCATTTCTAAGCAATCATTATATGACTCAACTTATTAAATTTTTTACTACATTCGTCTTAATATTACATATTAAATAATAACTATTTTATAAATTAGAGTAATAACTGGCATAGTCAGAACACCCAAATCATTTGAATCAAAACCAGTTTGAAACTGGTAAGTAAGAATATCTTTGAGAATTAAATTCACCTCGTATTGGTATTAATTAAAATAGTAATATTTCAAATTTTCTTTAATATGTTGCTATCAATATTTTATTATCTATTAAAAGAAAGCAAATCACACCTCGGTAGTAAATGCTAATTCATCTACTTTTTAAATTTAAATGCAAGTTCTTTTCAACCCTTACCTTTACATAGAGATAAATCAAAGTAGAAATTGCACATGTTATGCATTACTTTATACAGGCTTCAATACCAAGCATATTTGTTATCACTGTTCTTCAAAAAACTTATTTGAGACCAACATCAATGAACCCAATTTTTACTCATTTCTATATTAAATTTTAATACAATAAAATTCCTTAAACATTTATAAAAACAGTTTTATCATAGTTCTTAGAAATCTCTAATTTTCAACAGATTACAGTCACAAGGGAAAGAGATTTTGTTTTTTTCTTTCAATCACAAAGTCTCGGAACTGCAGATGGCAAATATAAGGCTTTAGACCTTCTGTATCAACAATAAAAGAAGCCCAATC
>NW_011888882.1:2394271-2401608 GCF_000151845.1 Pteropus vampyrus
AAACAGACTTGGCCCAAAGACAAATGTAGTATCATATTTTTCAGTGTTTTAGTCCATAAAAAAATGAAATGTTTAACACAAAAGGCTATTTTAATATTTCTGACCTGAGATTATTTAATTAATTACACTGGATGGTATTTTTGAAGAAGTATATTGATGTGTTTTATTGACAATTCAATCAAATAGTAAGGCATTTTCACTTATTACTGCTTACATCTATGTCCTGAACAACTCTATTTGTACTTTAAGTAATTACAAGTTTCCCTTGTTTTAAGCATACCATCGTTTTAGGGATTTCATGTTCCTGGTGCTTGTACGTACTCTATAAGAGGAATTCTTTTAGTGTGGTCAAGGAAACCACCTTAACAGCACCCCCTTGGTTACTTGTAAAAAGCCAGCCCCCTTGGCCTTACCTATTCTAAATCCAGATCTTCAGGTGAGGGACTCTGCATCCTGCGATGCTTAACACATCCGAGGTAAGTATGACTGACATTCACTGCTGTTTAAGAACCAATGTTTTGTGGGATTGGTTCTCATTTTTGCCTCATAGTTGCCTGTTATCATGATTTCTGTGTCTGAAGAGAAGATCATTTTTTTCTTGTTTCACACTTGCCTGACTCTGAGAACACCTGGTTATCAAGGACAGCTATGTCTCAGCTACTGCGGAACAGGGATCTCTCTATGTACAGTTCAATCTTTTGTCAGTACCTAGAGAGATGTCAGGGGAATCACCTCACAACCTTCTTGTTTACGCACTTCTCACCTGAGCCTTGCCTCTTCCTGGCCCTGTTTGCTGGGGCAGCTCAAAGACTCTGAGACATTTCACAGAGCTACAGCTCTAGTCAACGATAAAAGAACTATAATTTCCTGTACTTATACTTAAATATTCAGTGAGTCACCCAGTTACTGTTAAACTGGACTGTTTTCTGCTATGCAAGTGATCAAACAAGGACAAAAACATTAAGTTTAAGAGACTCATGCTCTAAAGAGAATTTTTTAAACTGTATACTATTAAGATATTGCTGTGCTTAGATAAATTTTCAACTTAAAATTTTTAATGGGCATTTACTACGATTATTTTTCTATATTAGTCTTGAAATAAAGAATATTCTGTTAATTTTTTCTTTGAGCAATGTCAACATATAAAAATTTTCTTTCCAAATTAAAATGTTATCTGCTTTCTAAAGCAGTCATTTCTAAGCAATCATTATATGACTCAACTTATTAAATTTTTTACTACATTCGTCTTAATATTACATATTAAATAATAACTATTTTATAAATTAGAGTAATAACTGGCATAGTCAGAACACCCAAATCATTTGAATCAAAACCAGTTTGAAACTGGTAAGTAAGAATATCTTTGAGAATTAAATTCACCTCGTATTGGTATTAATTAAAATAGTAATATTTCAAATTTTCTTTAATATGTTGCTATCAATATTTTATTATCTATTAAAAGAAAGCAAATCACACCTCGGTAGTAAATGCTAATTCATCTACTTTTTAAATTTAAATGCAAGTTCTTTTCAACCCTTACCTTTACATAGAGATAAATCAAAGTAGAAATTGCACATGTTATGCATTACTTTATACAGGCTTCAATACCAAGCATATTTGTTATCACTGTTCTTCAAAAAACTTATTTGAGACCAACATCAATGAACCCAATTTTTACTCATTTCTATATTAAATTTTAATACAATAAAATTCCTTAAACATTTATAAAAACAGTTTTATCATAGTTCTTAGAAATCTCTAATTTTCAACAGATTACAGTCACAAGGGAAAGAGATTTTGTTTTTTTCTTTCAATCACAAAGTCTCGGAACTGCAGATGGCAAATATAAGGCTTTAGACCTTCTGTATCAACAATAAAAGAAGCCCAATCGACATTTTCTCTGCTTGTGACTTGGGAGTCCTTGCTTGACAGAAATGTCAGAAGGTGCTCATGCTGCTCTCGCTACTGCAGTAATGCCTGTTGCACCATGAACATCCACCAGTTGCTGCTACTGCCTCTATAATGGTGGTCAGAATGGAGTTTCAAGAGCAATAGGAGATGTCGAAATGGACTCAAAGAAGCTATCTTATGTCTTAATGTATGCACCTTCAGTAGGATATAGGTATTTAGCATTTGGAGCTTTTCTTGGTGATGGAGACTTTTAGATAAATCATGAGTAGGCAGGGTTTACTAGATTTCTCACTCAGCTCATTAAACTCATTGGGTTCCTGGATTATAAAGCATTTAATACCTTTTGATTTTATTTGGGTACTCAAATAGTATCTTTCAAATATAACTGTTTTTTATTTGGGTACTCAAATAGTATCTCTCAAATATAACTGTTTTCATAGCAACTATGCCTGTGTCTAATGGAGCATCTATACATCCCCTTTTTTTCTAACCTGTGAAATGTTGAGAATGTTTTTAGTCTATAATCATATAGATGATGACAATTTGTGGCTAGAATATAGAAACAACACTCTGTTGAAAATTATTATAAACATAATATCAGGCACTAAAGCACTGATGTGTTTCAGTAATGTTATAATACAAAATTGGCCCTGAGATGTATTCTGGGTCAAAATTATCCACTATTCATAATCTCTTGACAAAACTCTTCTGGATAATCTGTATACTATTCTACTTTTGGTTCCTGATAAACCAGAAGTAGAAAAGCTAAAGTAAAATTTGGACCCATAAAGAGAAAGGAGAAGTCTGTTGAACATTTTTTAATAGTCATAATTGATTTAAAAATGTATTCAGACTAAGAATCTTGGAATTTAAAGTACTTTCTTGGAAGCAGAATGTAGTAGAATTGCATAGGAACTGTGTGGCCTTGAGTGATTCACTTGGACTTTCTAGGCTTAAGTGTTTATGTCTATTAATTCAAGAAGCCAACTAGCTTACCTCTGGTTCCAACATTTTAGTCCAATGTATTGTATAAATCCTGGTTTTTAAAGTGGAGTATGTGGACTCCTGGGATCCTCGAGTCCTATCAGGGAGTCTGTGAGGTCAAAACTATTTCCATATTAATATTAAGGTGTTTGCTGTCCTTTTCACAGTGTTGATGTTTGTGTTAATGGTGCAACAATCAATGGTGAGTAAAATTTCTGAAGCCTTAGTACACATCAAGACACTATAAGCAAACTGATTGCATTTTTCATTGCTAACACTCATGTTGAGAAAAGGAAAGGAAAAGAAGGAGATAGCTTTACTTAAGAATGCTTTTGATGAAGCAAAAAAAAATATATGAATTATATGAAACCTCAACCCTTGAGTATGATTTTTTTAATATTCTACGTAATGAAATGGGAAGAATACATAAAGTACAGCTGCTGCTTATCAGAGTACAGAGGTTGCATTAAGGAAAAGATCCATGGATTGTTTGAGTTGCTAGCTAAACTAGCCACATTTTTTTTTTTTTTTTTGTGGAACATCTTGTTTACTTGAAAGAATGATTGGCAGACAAACTATAGTTATTCATAGTTGGGTATTTTGCAGACATTATCTCAAAAGTGAACAATGTGAGCTTTTAATTTCAAGAAAACAGCTGACAATAATTGTTGCCAATAATAAAATTCAAGATTCCATATAAAAATTTTGGAAAACATATAAGTCACTATTATTGTGACAACATCCCAAATGTCAGGACTTTTCCTGATGAGATAGGTAGTGATTTTTTGGTAATGAAACGTGTAAACATTTGGAAGATTGGCCAAACTCAGTGCAATATTTTCTAAATGACCAATGCATAATGTTAAAATTTATATTTGGTAAAAATATTTATTAAAAGTGAAAGACCAATGGATTTTAAAGTAATAGAGTACAAAAATTCATTGATATTGTTTTGAATTCCACAGTGCAATTAACCTTTCAGAAACTATTACTTGTCAAGTTTTGGTGTAGTATTAGAAATATACCCACAATTTTCTGAAAATGCTATTAAATTACTTCTTCCTTTTCTAACTACACATTTGTGTGAGATCTGAATATATGTCAACCAGAATAACACATGGCAACAGATTGAATGTAGAATTCATTTATGATAATCCAGCACTTGTAAGCCAGACATTTAGAGATTTATAAAAAAAATTTAATTTATTTCTTGTTGTAATTGTTATGAAGTACAGTTATTTTTCTATAAAAATGTTATTTATGTTAATGTATAATGGGTTTATTTTTATTTTTAAGTGAATTTTTATTTCAGTTTTGATTTCTAAAATCATAAATAGTATTCAATGCAACCTACATAAACAAAAGATTCTGAAAACAAAAAGTTTGAGAATTATTAATATAAAAATATTAGATTGGTGTATAAGGAAAACTATTCAAATCAAAAACAAAGTTTAAATGGTACTTCTTTAACCACTAGAGGGAGCTTTCACTTTATATAAATGTATACTGTTGAGGCCTTAAGAATTTATATGAGGAAATAAATGCAAGAATTTGAGAATACCAGCACTTAATATACATAACAGAAAGCTTTGTGTGAACCCCCAGTGTTCTGTGCTTTTTCCTGTAGTAGCCCTTTAAATATAGTGGAGAGATTTTTTTCTACAGCTATAATTTTGTCTGTGCCTAGTGTGCTTAGGAAAATTATGTTTACATTAAAGCAGATGTTTAAGAAAACATCATGAAGTCTTACTATATGATATACCATATGGTAAGAAGTCATTATTTTTTTCTTCTTTCTAACTGCTTCTTCATAAATTGTAGGAGTTGATATTCTTTTTCTCACTGACCTTTCAGTAATTGCTAGCTGAGTGTAGGTCAGTCAGAAGTACTTCTGACATCTTGTATTTCTCCTAGAGATATTCATATCAGTTACAGGGAAATGACTGTGCATATAGAAGCAATGACTAAGTTCTGAGTGATTTATTTCTTCTCTCCTGTGAAGTTCACATAGAATCACACTACTACTGACTGCATCCAGTCATTCCTGTGGTTTTATGACCTCTCCCTCAATAACATCCATTTTTTATAATAAAATTTATTAACTTACTTTGTCTTTCTGAAGCCTGATATGGAGAACCACATCCTAATTTTTAAGAAAAAAGTATAATCTCAGTATTTAAAGCTGCTAGATGACTTTTGTGGGTTTTTAGAAATAATTACATTTATTATTATTTGTATTTCATAAGCAATCTTAAGCAATCAGTGTCATGATATAAGCTGAGTACATCTAAATTTGTTTTGAATTCTTTAGGATGTCTATCCCCCTGGCAAGATAAAATGTGCCCTGATAAGGACAAAGGTGAAAAGAAAACTGCAAGAAAACTTCTTATGTTCTCTCAAACCAGCAGTTCTTAGTATAGCAAAATTTAAAAAAAAAGAAAACTTTTAAATCAATGAAAGCCATGGTCCCTCTGCCCTCCAAAAAATATACAAGCACAGTATGCTAAATTTTGCATATAATTTTGGTTTTCAGATCTCTGAAGTCCGCAAGAATCCCAGGTTAAGCGTTCTTGTTTAAATCAGTAGAAAGCCAATGAAGACAGGATGTCTTTGGCTATCCTTAAATACTTTCAGTAAAGAATTCAAAATTCATTTCTATTAAAAATTTTATAAAGACTAGAGCTTCAGCTTCAGTAGAATTGAGGCCAGAATTGTTGAAGCCTGGTAACTCCCAATGCAGAAAGTACATTCAACTTGCCGGGGCTTTTTTTCCCACGTATTTAAGAAAGGGATGTGTTTAGAAAAGCCATATAGAGTCGATCTTGGTTTAAATTAAACATTTTTGAGTGATTTAGAGCACTTAATCTCTAGGAGCCAAATGGTCTCAAGAATTCATTAAGAATAACTACACACATTTAAGTTAAATAAAACAAGCTAAGAGCGTTTTAAATGTCGGCAAACCTAAATAGTAACATTAAGTTGTTAATCCATATTCAGTTTGGAACATTTTCACTCTTCATTTGAGAAAAGATTGGCTATTTAAACTGAATAATGAAGACATAATATTATTGCTCTAAGAGATAAAGGATTGGAGGACCAAAGATGCCCCTTAAGGATCCTATAGGAATGAAAAAGATTAGAGGGAAAAGTAGAACATACTTTTGTTCAATAATTCCTGGCAGGTGCTGATCATTGAAGCTTGCCCAGAAAGTGGAATAACATCTTTCAAGATAAATATTATATCTCAAATCTCTGCTCCTCGGAGTATTTATAAGGAATTTTTATTATTTCACATTGCTTCTGAGATGCCTTAACTTCTTTTAACCTCACTTCTACATATCTGAATTATTGTCATTGCTTTTACTCAAGTAGTAGATGTTTGATAGTTTAATTTTTTGGATGTGCTTGGATATAGCCATGGTAAAGAAATAAAACTAGATAAACACTGTCATTAATAAACTTGAGCATGCCCATCCTTCAGTTTTTTCACATGTGCTGCTACATTCCAGCGATCATGAAATAATAATTTTCTAAGACTTTCAGAAAGTCTAGATTATTATTACCTTTATTCTACTGTTTAAGGGTTATACTGATTGAAATGAGTGATTGTTCTGTCTCTACCATGACCTAGTTGAGCCTAACAAATATATTTAGGGGTATCCAGGGACATCACGTAAAATGAATGCATACCTCCTGCATATCTAAAGTATGGTTTGGGCTGCCACTTTTACAAGAATAAGTCAACACCTTTCTGAGTAACTTTAAATATTTGCAAATCGTTGAGAGAGAACAGCAGACAATTTGATTTGCAGCTTGGAGAGCAAACGTAGTGAGTCATCAGTGATGTTCAAAGCCAACAAAGATCTAATGAATATAAGCTGTAGTTTTAACACTAGAAATCAACGGTCAATTATCCAAGAAGCTATTTTTTCCTTAAAAGGCCTCTTCTAAGCCCTTTTATCCTTCCAAACTTGGCAGGCCTATCCACGTGGTGATGATGAGCAGATAGTGGCATTTGCATGGCTGTGTCACGGTCCTGGGAGACCAATTCTCTTCGGAAGAGAAGATCATGAAGCAGTTAAGGGCTCAGCCATATATCCAGCCCCTTCAGGGGAGAGATAATAAGAGCTAAGGAGAGTGTCAGTGTGCCTGAAATTGATTTTCAGGTCAAGGATCCAACCCCAGGTAGAGAAATTAGGAAAACAAAGAATTATCATATTTAGGAAAGAGTGTTAGGTAAGGAGACCTGGTACTGATTGATAGGATATGGAGAAAAGTTTGGCTTACTTGGGATATCGATGCCTTAAGTGTATACCAATAGCTAGGATACTCAGTCTGAATCTAGACCTTACTGGAGATGGAGCTCCTCAAATTATATATGCCTTTTTTAACATCTACTCAGGTGAGCGAAGATTATAAGTTTTTGAAAGTAGATTCACGCC
>NW_011888882.1:2401658-2407600 GCF_000151845.1 Pteropus vampyrus
CTTACTGGAGATGGAGCTCCTCAAATTATATATGCCTTTTTTAACATCTACTCAGGTGAGCGAAGATTATAAGTTTTTGAAAGTAGATTCACGCCTGAGAAAATAAGGGCATCTTTTAACCAGGACAACACTTTAACTTCTCAGGGGATATTAGTGTATCCTGTGCATGATCTTTAGAAATAAGTTAACTTTTCATAGAATAATAACAAAGATGTCAAGATAGTTTATGCTTATGTATCTAATGCTAAAAATGAACTTGCCAACATAAAGGTTTTTTTGCAGAATCAACTTTTGAGGAAACTTGCTTATTATTTTTTTTAAAATAGTTTTACTGAGATATAATTCCCATACTATAAAATTTGCTCATTTAAAATATATACAGCTCAGTGGGTTTTAGTATATTCACGAGCTCTGCAGCCATTACGCAATCTAATAGGACATTTACATCACTCCCCGCCAAAAAGTTTGTACTCATTAGAGTCACTCTCCATCCCCTCTATCCTCATTGTACCAGCCCTGGACAACTACTGATCTATTTTCTGTCTCCACTGATTATCTGTTTTGGACATTTCATACAAATGAAGCATATAGTATGTAGTCTTTGGTGACTGGCTTCTTCCACTCAGAATACTGTTTCAAGGTCCATCCATGTTGCAGCATATATCAGCATTTCACACTTTTTCACTGCTGAATAATATTCCAAAAGTGAATATGCCACATTTTATTTATCTATTCATCAGTTTGTGGGTATTATGGCTATTTCCACCTTATGGTTATTACACATAATGCTGCTATGAAAATGCATATACATATTCATATAGAACATATGTTTTAATTTCTCTTGGGTTTATTCCTAGGAGTAGAATTGCTAGGTCATATGGTAACTCTACGTTTAATATATCGAGGAAGTGCCAAAATGTTTTCAAAGTAACTGCACCATTTTACAATTTACCAGCAATGTATGAGGGTACTAATTTTTCTACATCTTTGATACCACTTGTTATTATCTGTCTTTTTTGTTTTAGCCATACTAGTGGCATAAAATAGTTTCTCATGGTTTTGAGTACTTTCTGTAATTATTAATGATGTCAAGCATCATTTCATATGCCCATTGGCCATTCGTCTGTTTTCTTCGGAAAAATTATTATTTAAATCCTTAGCTCATTTTTAATTGGATTATTTTTTCTTATTATACTTCATATATTTAAAATGTCTTTTACATATTCTACATGCAAGTCGCTTTTCAGGTATGTGATTTTCAAATATTTTCCCTCATTCTGTGAGGGAAATAACAATAGCATCTACCTTGTGAGTTGTATTTTCACTTTCTTGAAGATGTCCTTAGAAGCACAATATTTTTGCATTTTGATGAAGTTTAATTTATTTGTTTCTTTTATAACTTCTGCTTTTGATGTCATATCTCAGAAACCACTGCTTAAAGTTACTGGTTACTTTTATATGTTAAAAGATTTTCTATTTTAACTCTTAGTCTTTCAGACTTGCATTATTTTTTCTTTTTGTTGCGTGATTAGGCTATCTTTACCAGCACAGGAGAACCTTTTTTTTTTTTTTTTTGGTGACAGGCCATGAGAGAAGGAACATTATTCAGGAAGCGTATGTTATTTTAGTGATCAGTTACCTCCTAGCAGTAATTAGCATTACACTTGGAAGGAGCAAGTAAGAGAACGAAACTTACATATTCTTTTTTAGCTCATTTAAAAATTTCAATTAGATAGAATATATTTCTTGTCATGTTTGATATATTTTAGCTAATATCTAATACCTTCAGGGCACACAAAAGGCATTTTACCAAAAATTCAGTCTTAGTTCCTACAAATCTAGTTGTTGGATACTGTTATTTAATAGAAGTCTAGAGTGTGAGCTCTGGGGTCACACTCTAAGGTTGAATTCTCACTCTATCACTTATTAGCTATGTTTGAGCAAGTTATGTTTTCATGTTTGAATTTTATAGAATAGGAATAACAATAGCATCTACCTTGTAGAGTTGTGGAGACAGTGAGATATTATAACTAAACTAATTAGAACAGTGACACATAATAGATGACAATGATATTAAGAATTGGTATATCTGTGCAAAATTGACCAAAGTGAATTCTGACAAGTCTTCTTTATTGCTGTTTAAATATTTCAAACAAAATGTAGTGTAACCTAGAATATGAACAGCACTATATATGCATATCTGAAACAGAAAACATCATAAGCATTCATATAATTTCTGAGCTTTTAAAAGGTTTTTTTTTTTTTTAGAAGAATAAATTATATCTTCTAACAGTGAGGAAATACCTCCGTCAATCTTCATTGTTTTATTTGTTTGAATTCCAAGCAGTAAAATAATTCATCAATTAATCAAAATTTTTTCAGTTACTGTTGAATGCTGAAAATACATTTTTATTTTATATAAAGTTTTAACAACTACTTTCAGTTGCAAATATACTAATACTTCATATATGACAATCACAGCATGGAGAGGAGGATAAGGGACACCACTATCACTTAGAGGAAAACCTTTTTAAAACATATTAACTCCCTTTGTAGTAAAGATAATTCATATAAAAAATAATGTTTAGGTTCATAAAAGCATGTTTCAGTAATGATTCACAAAATCCGTATCAGATCCAATCGTATTCATTATCTCTATTACTTATTCTGGCAGTTTTAGTTATGCTGACACTATTTCATGAGACTAACATTATTTTCTAGTATAAATACTGGGGTAGATACCCTATTTCCCCATTAGACTGTCACTTCTTGAAGGAAAGCACTAGCCAGGCTTATTCTGTATTCTCTACATCGAACACAGTGCTTTGCCTCTACAAAGTATAGATTCCTATAGAACCTATAGAACCATATAATTTTAAAGATGTGAGAGAAATGCCTTCATTAGAAATGGACAAATTCATAGAGTACTATTGATAGAATGTGAGAAAAAGAATATGCTAACTGATAAAAGTCTTGAAAGCCACTTTTCTCCATGAGCCCTGCTTCTTGTTCTTTCTCTGCAGTTTTCATCTGGTTTCTTCTCCTCTCACTCATGTTGCTCACATACAGATGCACGAGGACCCCCTTGGGCTGGGTGCTTCTCCATTGGGTCCCGCAATACATTGAACTTGCTTATCATAACACAGATTCTCTCAGTTTTCTAAGTCCCTGTTTAATTGTCTGTCTCCTCCTCTAAACTGGAGGCCTAGAAGAAGAGACACCATTTTGCCTCGTGTCGATTATTGCATTCGTTTTTTGTCTAGCATGCAGTGCTGTCTGGTGCAGAGTAATTCCTCATTTATTTGTTGAATGATTGAAGTCATGTAGAGCTCTCCTGCTAGCTAGCTGTGTAGTCTTGGGAAAGTCACTTGCCTCGCTAGGCCTCTGTCCATCTATCTGTAAAATGATGTAGTTGGACTTGATAAAGGTTTGAAATAAGATCATCCACTTGCTGATCCTAATTCAGAACAGTGTTTTTATTTTTGTTTTTGTTTTGTTTTTTTTCAGAGAAGCATACATTCCCATTTAGCCATAGACCCTGCCCTGCATTTCAACATTCAGCCTTGTGTTCATGTTATCTGAGTGGCTCTTGAGGCAGTTGCCATCTTTGGCCTAGGGATGATCTATATTATCCCTTTCAATTCTAAAATTTTGATTCCATGTTATTTAAAAAAAAAAAATACACAATTTCATGCTTCAGCCTGCATTTACTTGTAACAGTAGTTTTTATTTACATTAGCTTGTTCTCCTGAGTATCTTTTGTTTTGGCTCTTTCCATCTGGTAATGCTTATGGATTCCAAAGCTTATAAGTCATTGCTGTTGGCTCTGCCCTTTACCACAACAAGAGGTGGTTATATGTATCTTCTCTCTAGATATTTTTATTAGCACCATGCAAAGGGACTTTTGTTGTGATTAAAACAAAATGTCACTGTGAAAAAAATTATCTTTAAGTGTATTTATATATGTGTGTGTGTATATGTATATGTATATATATATATATATATATATATACATATGTACATATATGTGAATTTTACAAGTTCCCTGTTATTTATTGGACATGTATTTATTTATTTTTCTTTCTATGGATTATATTCATATCTCTGCATTGGTAGCAGGGATGTATGAATCCATTTTGATTCTGAACTTAACAAATATGTATGAGCGTGTACATATGAACAGATAGGCATATTAATAACTTTATGTAATTAGTTATACCCCAGGTTTTTTTTTCCCTAGGGGGCAAAACTAACTATAAAAACTTCATATAATCCTCAGTGAATCTGTTTCAGGGTGTCTGGTTACCTCCATGAGATGTTGTTCTATAAGTATTTCTGCTTAGTGTAATGAAATATATTTACTAACCATTGAGTAGAACATAACAGGCCTCTGCTGAGTAAAAATGTTAATGTAGCAGAGTAGTTCATGAACAGTGAGATAAATGGCTTTTAGTTTTGCACTCAAAAAATATAAGAAATCCGAATTTTGCGAGTGTAGTTTCTGTACTGAGCAAGTGGCAGCCATTACATTGAGAAATATGTGACTGTTTGGCACACTGTTGCTGCCTATTTTAAAACATTCTGCATGGTTAGCGACTGGAGCATAAATTCACAATAGAAGCAACTTTCAAATCTAATAGAAACCCGCGGGACATACACATGGGACTATTCAAATAATTGAACTCTCTTTCACTTATGACTATCTTATTTGCCACTTGGTAGAGGCCTGAGGATTGTACAAGCTGTGAAGAAGCCACTTGGATATGGTCTGGTGGTCCCTAAGCAATCATTTTAGCTTTCGTCACAGTAGACCTAGTTTATAGAGAACTAAATGACACTGTCCTTACGAATATTAGAGAAGTAATTGCTCATACATGAGTTCTGAGTAGTTTTTTCCCTTCTATATATTCTCCATGCTCTTATACTGTTATTTTCTACATGATTCTCTCAGGTATTAGGAAATTTGTGGTCATAGGTTACAGATGAGCTTATTCTATAACAATTTGATGTTTGAAGCAGCTAGAAATTTCAGCTTCCTGTATGTGGACTTGAATACGTGTTTCTACTTTGGAGGAAATTCTACCCACTTAATATGTTTTCAGATGTAGCAAAGTTAAATATTATAATAGTCAATACAGTTATTCTCCACATTGGGCCAAATTCTGTTTGACCTAAATCAAGTACTTAATGTCTTATTGAAGAAAGAAACTAAAGTTTTTAAGAATTTATTCTGTGCCTGACACTGTGCTTGCCTTAAATGCCTACTCACTTAAGAACCATTTATTATAACATTATAGGTAAAATTTTATTGATTAATAAAATCATTATTATCAGATTTGAATAAAGGGTATAAGAAAATATAATTATGATTCAAACCCGTTTTTCCATTCCTCTTCTTCCATTTATTTTAACTTATTTTGTTAAATGTGTGTGTGTGTGTGTGTGTGTGTGTGTGTGTGTGTGTGTGTAAGCAAGACAGAATGAGAGAATGAGAACATCCGAGTGAGTAATACTCAGAGTAAAACCTTGTTCTTGGTTATAATTTAGTTCTTATGCCAGATATGTGGGTTTGAAAAAAAAAAGGTTTCTAGTAGCTTATTAATTATTATGTAAATAATTATCTGTGAAATTAAGCTTCTCCATCCCATAAAGAGAACTGAAATCCTCAAATACATAGACATGCTTACATTCAGGTATTAGTTCAAAATTGAGAGAAAAGCAAAGATAAATAGAAGTAGACACTTGATCTTTATAAGGATTTCCAAAAACCTTTTTTTACATATTTCAGCCAATATTAGTGAAACATAATTGGTGACTTAATATTGCATAATATTAAAATTATTTCAGAGTTACAAAGAAATCTCTTTCTATATCAGAAACATATTATGTGGTTCTCAACTTGTTTTATGAGTTATTTTGCTTAGCATGATAACCTCAAAATC
>NW_011888882.1:2408491-2414625 GCF_000151845.1 Pteropus vampyrus
TAACCTTAGCAAGATTAATTTTAAGAGTTCAAAGGGACATATCTAAAACCATCTAATCCAACATTTTACCAACAGCTAGAATGCCTCCTATACATCTTGGTCCAACAATTAGCGAGGTTCTGCCTGAATACTTCAAAGATAAGTTCATAGTCTAGTGATATATAAGCATTGTGTTGTTGGCTAACTCTAATTCTGCAGTTTTTTTCCAATGTTGAACTGAAGTTTGCTTCCATGTATCAGCCCTCTTTTCCCTGATGCTGTCTCTTAGAGAAATTTGTCTCAATCTCTAAATATCTGAAACATTCCAAATTTCCTGTAGCTGACTCTCCTTCAATTCTTTCTTCATGAAAAGCTGTTGGGATCTAATGCTAGCCTGGTACCCTTTCTGGATGAAGATTCCCATCCAGCTCTTCTCATAGTTTAAAATTTCTCCATGATTTTTTGTCAAGCTTCTTAAAAGACAAGTCTTCCCTCACTGGTTTTGCTTCCTTACTTTTAGTTCACTCTAGGAAACACTGCAATCTGATTTCTCTTTTGTCCTAAATTCTACTGAAAAGTGCCTCCATTATACTGAAATTCTACTGAAATTCTACTGAAATGTGCGTAGTTAGTCTCTATGCAACATCTGATCCTGTTGATTCCTTGAGGCCTTTTCTTCTTTTGAGGTCCTAAAACTTCCTTCTGCTTTTCCTTCTTGTTCTGACTGCTTTACCTCAGGCTCCTTCATGAGTTCACCATTTAAAGGCTGGGGTTGTTTTCCAAGGTAGCAGCCATCATCTTTTCAGATATCATATATACTTCCTGAGCAGTGTTCATATGCTGTTATGTGTTACAGCCCATATTCCGATGATTCACCAAAAAAAAAAAAAAATATGTTACCAATCCAGATCTCTCTTCTAACTTTTACAATTCAATTTCCTCATGAACTGCCTTTACTTAGGATCTCATCGTTTCCTGCATGTTTTACTACAGGAGTCTTCTGAAGTGTCTTTATGTGCAATCCACCTCTTCACTGTGTCTAGAGTAAGATTTCTAAAACAAAAATCAATCATTATCCAGAGGAAAAAACTTCAGGGACTCCCCTTTGTCTAAGGAATACTTTTCAAACTTCTTAGTCGTTTAGGATATGAGGCTTTTTATGACTTATTACTTGTCCAATCTTACCTAAAACCATTTTCTATTTTAAACTCTCACCTACAGTTGCAAAACAAATTTACTTCTGTTTTCTAAACATATGGAGCCTTACGCAGCTTTTGCCTGAAATCCCCTTCCTTTTCTCTCTACCCTCTTTTCATTCACCTACCTCAGAGGTTCCACTCCATCTACCCAGTGCTCATTTTTCCCTGGAACTCAATTAAGAGTTGCAGAAAAATCAGATTGGCGAGAAACCAAGCACCACTTGGAGAGTTGGAGAACTCAGGTTTACTACGCTGGTGGTCCCAGAAGAGCTAGCGCTCTGAAGATCTGGGCCCTGAGCCCAGGGGTAACTTTACTTTCATAGGGCTTATCTGCACAGTTACAGTCGGCATGAGCCAATTGGTTAATTTATCCTCAGGCAGATATAGAGCGTGGGAGTTGCCATGGGCTACGGGCAGTTACAGAGCATAAGATTTTCAGACAGAAATTTAGGCAATACGTCTAGACAGAACAAAGGGGAGGATGAGTCTTCAGTTAATCTCGAGATCACCCTGCCCTTCAGCCTATGTGGCAAGCATGTCTACAGAAGTAGAACAAAGAGCTAATTACAAAGTTAGCCATTAGAGTTGAAAATTCCTCTTCAGTGTGCTTCTCTACTGTGCTCTTAGAGTCCCTGAATACCTATCTTAAGCACTTATCACACCACAATTGTTCTTATACCTGTGTTTCTACCCACCAAACCATGAGCCACTTGAGGAAGGACTGTGTCTTCTCATGTGTGTAACCTGAGGACGTTATAAAAATGACTTTTGCTATGGGTATATATCTGAAGGAAACAAAATCACTATGTTGAAGAACTATTTGCACCCCCATGTTTATTGCAGCATCATTTACAATAGAAACAACCTAAGTATTCATCAACAGATGAACAAAGAAAACATACATACACATACAAATGGAATACCACTCAGCCATAAGTAAAGAAGGAAATCTTTCCATTTGTAGCAAAATGGATGGACCTAGAGAGCATTACGCTACATGAAATAAGTCAGACAGAGAAAGACAAATAGTATGTAAGCTCACTTAAATGTGGAATCAAAAAGCGAAAAACATGCACAGAAAAAGAGATCAGATATATGGTTACCAGAGGTAATTGATGGAAGAATTGGATGAAGGTGGTCAAAAGGTACAAACTTCCAGTTATAAGATATGTAAGTGTTAAATATGTGATGTACAACATGGTGATGGTAAAACTGCTATTTGGTATATTTGAAAGTTGCTAAGAGAGTAAATCCTAAAAGTTCTCATCACAAGGAAAACACATTTTTTTCTTTGTTTCTTCTTTTTTTTCCTTGCATCTGTTAGATGATAGATATTAACTAAACTTATTGTGGCAATTCTTTCACAAAATAGATAAAGTCAAGTCATTGTTATGTACGCCTTAAACTTAGACACTGCTGTATGTCCATTATATCTCAACAAAACTGAAAGAAAAAGAAGTGACTTTGCAAATTAATTTAGGGCTTAACATTCTTTCATTCTTTCATTTTTTGAATACCTGTTGTCTACTAAGATAAGCAAGATAAAAATGGGCCGGCTCTCATGAAACTTGACAAACAATTAAACAACCTTTTTATCTCTTTTAAATGTTATTTATTCATCCCTTATTCCAATATGCCAGTGATTTTGCCACAAACTATATTAGCTAGGTTTCCTATTGAAGCAGGACAGGGCAAATTTCCTCAAGTGATGATGGGGAGACCAAGCCCTGCACCAAGAGAAGAAGAGGGACCTTTAGCGGAAAGTGAAGAAAGAAATCAACACACACACCAAAGTTAGAGTCAAAAGGAAAGTTTATTAGAAAAGGGATAACACTCCAGAGACAGAGTGTGGTCTCCTCTCAGAGGCAGAGAGTGACAGGGACAGTGCAAGAGACAGAGAGAGGGACAAGGCACTGAGAGGGACCCTGAGTGTTCAGGGAATTTAGTTTATGTGCCATTCTTCAGTTCCCATTTCCTTTGATATGGACATGCAGTGAGCAAGGGGAAGGGTAAGTAGAAGTGAAAAGGTAAGAATATGTAGAGTGAAAGGCCTGCTGGCAGTTCTCAGCCTTTAATCCATAGGTTCTCCATGGGTTTAGCCTTAGGGAATGACTCTTGGTTCCTGTTTCCCCTTCACAAGTGTGGGGAATGGGTTGTTAGTAATCCAGCAGAAATCTTCCTTTGTTCTGCAGGTGTCCTCCTGGCCTGGCCGCAGGGCTGGTCAGCATATTGTAGTCTCTGATTGTGGCTCGATTAACATTTTTAATTCTCTTGCCTCCTCCCTACATTACTATGTCCTGTGCAGATTTGTTTCTTAGAACATTTCTTAAAAAATATTAGGCATGTACTAAGCACTAACATTTACCTCCTTTCATTCTCAAAGTAATTCTGTAATATCAGTACTGTTCTTCCCTTTTTACAGAAGAGAGAAAACAGAAGTTTGCAGAATTTAAATCTTAGGCTCGGAAGTATCAAAGCAGAATTTCAAACTCAGAGCCCAAGAGCTTTACACTAAGCTGCTCAAGAGGCTCTTTGTGTCTTCATTTAAGGCATTGATAGCAAATGCTGAATAAGAAAAAACTGAACTCTGAGTCCCAGGGCTGACATTATAGATCTCCTTCCCGGTGATACCAAACATTTATCAGACATTCCTATCAATCTCCCTAATGGACAGCCCACCTTTCTTCATCCTGTCCACAAAGAAGTTAGAAAAGATTCACTAAATGCTTTGCGTAAATCAGTATCTATCTTATACATGGCACTGCCTTATCTACAAATCCAGCACCCTCATCTAATGGGGAAGTGGGCCCAACACCAGGCCTCAGAAATATCTGTCAAATGAATCATTGACTTGACTTTCTTCCCTTTTCCTTCCACTGCATTCACTAATGACTTGCAGCTGCATAAATGTTTAGTGCAATTACCCTTTAAATCCTTAAATGTACCACCTCAGTGACAGTACGAATACAAAACAAAAGCTCTCTTCAGAGACTGGATGGCTTCCTCACATGAAATATACAGAGTTATGTATCTGTTTTAATCAGCTTGCTGCTTGCTCCAAAGAAAAGATCTTTGAAACCATGTGTTTGTTCCTCAACCAGTAGTTATACTAAGGAGTTGAGTGGCAGGGTGGGTGGGACTGAACCTACCTATGTCGAGACATTTCATCTCCAGAGAAAAGGGATGCCAGTCAGCTTTGCCTTGAACGGTGGTCTGAGAGAGCCCATTTGACAAGTAACAGGAAGAGATGCACCTAGAGAGAGGCTGAGTGAGGCTGACTCCCCAGAGTTGGACACTGTTAGGTTCCCAGCTCCAGTTTTTCACTCGCTACTTGATAGTGCATTCAGGAGAAACAGTGGAAAGAATTTTTTAAATAATAAATTATTTAAAACATATTCTTGACAGTTTTCCTTTATGGAGGTTGATGGCTTCTTGTTAAAGAGAGTCACACAACACTTATACAGAAAACTATCTTATCTCCTTTTTTTTTCTTTTTTTAACTTTCTTAGGTGGTTATCACAGTACCAATACAAGTGGCACCTAGTCATTGTTAAATTGTAATTTTAGAAATAAAAAAATGCTTTCCCAGTAAGTTTGTTTCAAAAGAGAAATTTAACATTGACTCTGATATACCATTTGGTACTCAAATCACTTTGCAAAAAAAAACAAAAAAAATGTTCATAGTAGTGTGAATTCTCTGAGGACAAGGCTGTTGAGGAACAGGAAACTGAATTGAATAATCTTGAAGAAAATAAAATCCCTTTTGGCATTACCTCTTTCTGTGTGATCTCCTCTGTTAGTAGTCCAATTTTAGTCTGATCTTGATCAGAAGAGCATAATTTATAGAAGAAACTTCAGAAATTTCATGCTATCTTTAAAGAAACTCAGAATTCTCCCTTTAAACCTAATTAACTATTGATAATTCTGAAAATCCGAAAAAGAACAATGGATTGCCTGACCTCTTTGTCTTCTTCAGCCTGTACTATTGAGAGCAATAGCCATTGGGTTTGGTACATGGCATACTTTTAAAAGCTGATTCATACTGTGTTTAGTGGGTCTTTCGAAAGACTGCTTTGGCTTGTTAATTATGTTCTAAAATGTAATTACCATTGAAATTAAAAAAATACACCTCGTATGTAGTTAAATCTCTATTTGATCATTTTGAAATATTACACATTCACAAAACTTATAGAAAAATGCTGTCTATAATTGCATTGCATTTCAATGGCTATTGAGGACAAAAAATTCTTATATAATAAGTCGATGTAGCCTTTTTGGCTCCCCAGAGCTTACATAATCATTACTATAAAAGAAATTTATCACTTTTGTTTTTTAGTTGAGGTATGGTACTCATTACCTATTGGACATTTTGTGTTTAATTAAAAATGGTGGTCAAGAGAGGTACTTAAATGTAAAATGCTTAACTTTGATTTCAAAGTTCATAAAAATAAAGTTTGGAAAATTCAAAATATATCACATTTAACCTTTTTTATTTCAATTCTGCCCATCACTTAGGTAATGATATAAAGTATAACATATGTACTCAACGTGTTCCTCTAAGTTTAGGGGGCACATTCTGGAAAGTATTGTTTTTCACAGTCTCCCTGAAGAGGAGATACGTAACAAATGTTAATGTCCTCAGCTGACAAACGGAAACATAGGTTATGATTGACTTAAGGTTTCATCATCTGTAGATTTATAAGGAAATAAGCCTTCTGGAATGATTTCTTTGCAACCTGCCTGAGGAGAGAACAGGGTGCCAGAAGCAAGGGAGACTGGTGAAGTAACTCCATCAGTGCTTGCCTACCGGCTGGGGCCACTAAAAATAGTAAAAGAAAGCTAATGATGAGATGTCTTTTAACTTTTATGTCTTTAATTTTAAAAATAAATATCCAAAGTTTTTTTTTTTTTTTTTTTTCTTGTAGAATGTATAATATCTTCAAGTTTCTTGGACTT
>NW_011888882.1:2414675-2442114 GCF_000151845.1 Pteropus vampyrus
GATCATTTTGAAATATTACACATTCACAAAACTTATAGAAAAATGCTGTCTATAATTGCATTGCATTTCAATGGCTATTGAGGACAAAAAATTCTTATATAATAAGTCGATGTAGCCTTTTTGGCTCCCCAGAGCTTACATAATCATTACTATAAAAGAAATTTATCACTTTTGTTTTTTAGTTGAAGTATGGTACTCATTACCTATTGGACATTTTGTGTTTAATTAAAAATGGTGGTCAAGAGAGGTACTTAAATGTAAAATGCTTAACTTTGATTTCAAAGTTCATAAAAATAAAGTTTGGAAAATTCAAAATATATCACATTTAACCTTTTTTATTTCAATTCTGCCCATCACTTAGGTAATGATATAAAGTATAACATATGTACTCAACGTGTTCCTCTAAGTTTAGGGGGCACATTCTGGAAAGTATTGTTTTTCACAGTCTCCCTGAAGAGGAGATACGTAACAAATGTTAATGTCCTCAGCTGACAAACGGAAACATAGGTTATGATTGACTTAAGGTTTCATCATCTGTAGATTTATAAGGAAATAAGCCTTCTGGAATGATTTCTTTGCAACCTGCCTGAGGAGAGAACAGGGTGCCAGAAGCAAGGGAGACTGGTGAAGTAACTCCATCAGTGCTTGCCTACCGGCTGGGGCCACTAAAAATAGTAAAAGAAAGCTAATGATGAGATGTCTTTTAACTTTTATGTCTTTAATTTTAAAAATAAATATCCAAAGTTTTTTTTTTTTTTTCTTGTAGAATGTATAATATCTTCAAGTTTCTTGGACTTATTAGCTGCATGCTTTGCTGATATGGAAGCAATTGCAGCACTGTTTTTCTTACCCAAGGAGAATTTATAAATAAGATTGGTCAGTGTCCAATGTATGTTTTTTAATTTTTTTAAACTGATGACTGAGCTGTATTTAGGAGATAAAATTTCAGTGTAAAAACTGCAATGTTGTGTTATGATAACTCCTATGAAATAGATTTTAAATTTGTATGTTCTAGACTGAAATATATAACATTAACTAGAGAAATTAATCACAGTTAAGTATATTCATTGATCCATTCAAATATTCCACCAATCAGCATTTAATGAGGACCTACTATGTATCAGGCATTGTTCCAATAAGGATCTATTGAACATCTTTGTCCCAGGAACTATGCTAGGCATTTGGAATACAAAGTTCATAAAGTACAGTCTGTGTTCTTAAGGAGCTAAGGAGCCATGCAATTGTGGGAAGTAAGGATGATTAATTGATAGCTATTTAGGTCAGGGAAAAGCCCCAGAGTTACAGAGCGATGGTCCCCATCATTTTTGGACTGAATTTTATTCAAACCCTTGGGCACAGACTATGTCTAATATCCTGGTTCTTTGGGGGAATGGCAACAAGAGACAGCAGATGAGAGATACTGGAAAAGCGTGGGGATAGAGATAGCGTTAAGTGCCTACTTCTCCCTGAAACTTTTAGCAGGATCTCCAGTCAAAGAGAATTATTCACTCTTAAAAAACAAAATTCAGTTGAGTAAATTTAAAGATTTATTTGGCTTTATTTGACAATTCGTGAATTGGGAAGCATCCTATCTAGCAGATAGGAAGGACCTCTGAGGAACTGTACAAAATGGAAGGCTTTTATAGGCAGAAGAGCGCAAGGACAAGGAAAGAGCAGATTATCACATCTTTCCTTGGAAAATAGAAAAGGGGTTGATCAGGCAGATCACCTCACTAATGCTGACCAGGAAATTCCAGGTTGACTAGTTTAAGACAACATTCCTGGGAGAGGCTGAAACTATAATAAAGTTAGATAATAAGTTTTGGTTTGGAAACATGGGCTTAACATAGGTGACTCCATTTTGGGCCTATTGTCTCTCTCTCTCTTTTTTTTTTTTTCGAAATAGCCAAAAGTTATTACTCAAAGTTTATAAAAACAGAGAGGAGTACAGCATACCAAAATCACAGTAATATTTATAAGATTCATATTTCTTTTATCTTACCACTTTTGTTGCTCTCCACAGATGCACCTAGTTATCGTTCTCTTCAAATTCTATAAACTCCACATTTACTTCACAAAACTTCTGTCTGAAAACATATGACTAGGAAATAGCAATTAGGATGTAGACCCAGGTCCTGCTAAGTGCCAAACCCATGCGTTTAAACACTGTACTGAACTGCTTCTTAGGAACACAGTTCAGAGGGCTACAATCTAGCGAACAAATGAAAACAGGTTTTATTAAGTTGTTGGTAAATTTAAAACGTATGGCATTGTAAGTTTAGAGAGCATTTAGATTTTAAATTGTGGTTTGCCACAATTTAAAGATTGTGTTTTTAGCTCCGTATTTGATGAAGAAATGACCTTGTGTTCAAAAATTAAGAACAGAAAACCCTTAACAGTGGATATTTTATTGTTAGGAAAGAATAATATCAAAGGATATCCTTAATTTCCAGAAATTAGTGAGTTAGAATGTTTTTCTTTTCGTTATAGCAAGCAGCATTTTGATGATGATAATTCATATATATGCATATATGCTTATGTGTATATAATTTATATCTAATATAATTATATATTAAGGACAAAGTATCTCTTTCTACATTTGTTATTTGTAAAGAGTTTCAAATAATTGATGAGAGAATTTGTTTCCATGTAATTGAAAAAATACCATATTATATGCCAAATATGTATGTATGTATATCATCATATTTAATACAGAGTTTTTCCATAACATCAGTTTAGGTTACAATAGCTATCCTAAAATCAAATGAATGGAAAAGATTGGGATGGTTCCCTATTTTGTTACTGAAAAATTAAGAGATTAGAATAATGTGGTTAAAGCTAATTTGATGAAGCAGGGCTGTGATGGTTAGAAAAGGAGCCAGCATTCATAAATTTTCATTCCTTGTGTTTTAAGAGCAATAAACTCTTAGACTATGTCATTATTTCCTTACTCATTCTTACAAAATAATAAAGAAGACTGAATACTCTTTTTAGTTCACATATTGAAGTTTTAAATGATAATTTCCAATTATTGTTGAGCACTAAACTTCAGTTCCCAGATTTGGGCCCTACTGTTGTTTTTTCTAACTACAAACAAAAAAAAAATTTTTTTTAAAGAATTGCTTATGCTTGTCAATGAGTGTTAATTTATAAATTAATACACATCCTTCTCCCCATTGAGGAAGAGCACAGAATGGAGAGACCTATTGTCTCTTTTTTAACTAACTCAAACTCACAAAACTCTTGGGTCTTGTTTCATATGTCTGTGTATGTATATATATATACATCTTTGTGGCTATCTGTTTGTCTGTCTTTGATTGGCAACTCAGGGCTCTAAGAACAAATGTTCCAAGAGACAGGATGTGAACGATAACAGTCTCTTATGTCTTTTTTCATTAGAGAAAGCTAAGATTTCAGAGAAGAATTTTTTTTAAAGCCCTCCTTAAAATGTTCCTGGCTATCATGCCAATATACTTCGTGATATTTTTAGAACCACATTAAATCCCAAATATAATATCAGCAGTTGATGGGACTTTCAATATATATAAAACAAAATAAAATGTACCATTGCATTGATTTTCTGATTTGCACCGTGAAGAAACACACCCAATGAATTTTGCCATTCAATAATTGTCTTTTTGTTACCTATTCTAAAGTATGTATTTTACAATACACTGTTAATAGAAGAAAAGATTATTTTATCAAATGCTATTTAGCTTTTGCTTTCACTGGTGCTGTATATTACCTAGCAATTTTTTTTAAAATTGTAATGGATTAATTATATATGTGTACTCTGTGTATTTTGTGCTTATAAAAATAGCTATAATAATTTCTAATTTTCTGAGCTACCCAGAAATAACTCTCATTTCTTCACATTTATAGTACATATATGAGTATAAATATGTGTGTTAAAATAACACCTTCACACATTACCAGTTTTGGTAGGATAAAATTTCCAGGACTATTCCCTCTAAAGCTTTTAGGTAGGAGAAGATGAGAAACTGGGCAAAAGGGAAATTTCTGTCTTATTGCAGTATCACACAATTAGGTACTTTATGGGAGATTTTATGTTTTCTACTAAAATAGCTAGCATTGGACATTTTCAGAAATAGGATATTGGACTGATCAGATCATTGATCAGTTTCGCTATGGTAATTTCTGTTTGCCTAAAGAAGAAGACGTTTGCTTAATTTGAATACATGTCAGATAATAGAGAGCATTTTTGTTATTGTTGTTGTTCAGCGTACCATGCTAGAAAACAGCCATATACTACAAGATGTCTTACTTGTCAAAATGCTTCTTTTTCAAGTGCTTCAGTAGAGAATTACTTAATGATGTAAGAAGAGGTTCATAGTATATTACATGGATAAAAAAAATTATAAAATAGTATATAAATTACAGTCTCCTTTTATCTTATACACACAGAAGAAAGCCTTATGTTGTGGTGCTATGGTTACGGTCACAGTCTCTGCAATAGTTCAGAGGGCCCAACTTCAGATCCCAGCTTCTCCACTTATAAATATGTGACCTTTTACCCAGAGCAAGTTACTAAACACCTCTTGCCTTAACTTTCTCATTTGCAAAATGGAGATAATGAGTGTTTATACATTAATGATTATATATATGTATGTATACATATATATACACACATATATATGATGCATAAAGTAAGTGCTCAATATTGTTAAAATTATTTATTAATGCATAATATTAATAGTGCTTATCTCTGGATAACTGGGCTTAAAAATAATTTTTATTTTCTTCCTTTTAATTGTTTGTATTCTCTAAATTGTCTAAAGTACAAATGAATAAAGGTTAAATATGTTATTTAAAAGAGAAAACAAGGCTAATACTCTAATTTGTATTGGAAATCCAGCACAATTCTAGTCATCTAAATGTCTTCTAAGCAGAAACTATTCTATATTACTCTAATGTTCATTTCATTTTTATCTTTTTTCTTAATACATTAAAATTAAAATGTTACTGTTACTAAAATCTTAACAACTCCACAAAAGTGAGCTTAACAGACAAAAAAATAATTTTCCTTCTCAAAATGGCATTTATAATACTAAATATTAAGACATACTCCATATCATTTGTTGTAACTTTTAAGTTTCTTTCTAAAGTTACTTATTTTTTCTAATCGAAAGTGGATCAAGAAAATGTAGAAAGCAAAATTGTATGCTTGAGGGAGAAAGTTTAGTAAGCCATTTTTTGTTAATTCAAGGTCAGTGTAGAACAAGGAAGAATGAAAATTGACAATTATAGTATACATTTAATTGGGAAGAAAAACAATCTTCTTCCCAGTAGAACATAAACATGCCTGTTTTTTTATTTTATTAAACAAATTGATCAAAATAATATGATACACTTGGCTAATAACCATTCAAAATTATAATAGGTAATCTATCTCACTTTATAAAGTTGACATATGTATGAAAATGGTGTGCAAATTGAATATTCTAGTACTTTAGAGAATAAGTCATTTAATAGTGTACGTAGATTAACATGAGCTACAGACCAATACAGATTTTAGTTTCATGGATATTGTGTCTCTCTCTTTTTTTCTCACCTAATTTAATTTGATTAAATTTAGTGATTATTTTTCCCTTCAAATCTACTGTTCTACTCTGATCTGTATATACAATGATATACATGTGTGTATATAAATACACACAAATATACATATATACATATACATGCATGTATATGTGTGTATGTGTCTGTGTATCTCAGAAGAACAAATTGAGGATTTTTTTACCTTTACAAAATAAGCTTATTCTGGCTGTAAGGTCTTAGTTTGTAATTTT
Organism: Pteropus vampyrus; assembly: GCF_000151845.1. NCBI lineage: Eukaryota > Metazoa > Chordata > Mammalia > Chiroptera > Pteropodidae > Pteropus > Pteropus vampyrus. The sequence goes on from NW_011888882.1 coordinate 2,420,486, forward strand.
ACTTTCCTCAACTTATTATGGAAAATGTTATAAAGATTTATAACACTGGTTTTAAAGGAGCTTTTAGCTCTTATTCCTGGCTCCCGTGGTCATTGACCCAGGCTTTTGGGAGCTGGAAGATTCATCGCCACTCGAGTTGTGGTTGTGGAGATGCATAGTAGAGGGTTATCAGAGTTTCTACTGCTAAGTTATGACTAAAACTATATCTCTTGGCTCAGGCTAGCTTTTCAATTCATGACATAACTCTTTGGGAATGAATGATTTCACAACTGGTTTCTCACTATAAAAAAGGACACACTTAAAGAAAAAAAAAACTTTAAAAATATATGACTCATAACAACTCTGCAGTTAGCACCAGAAATACTACCTTTGTAAAATAATGGTTCATCATAGTACAGACTTCAGGTCTGCATCGTGAATGGGTTTGTCAATGAATACATTGTTAATGTGAAAAGTGAAGCCAATATAGATTTGGTATTAAACTTTAACATTTTCTAATGAATTTTAAGTTCTTCCTAGATGGTGGGCTGAGCATATTCTAAGTAATGCTGTATGAGCACAGAATCATTTTGTTACTCTTTAAAAGGGGGTTCAGAGTTTTATTTCATTTGGTTTGTCTTGACATTGAATGCTTAAGACCAGATTCCTGGTCAATAACAAGGCAGATATACAATTAACATCCAATAATTAGACCTGTGCAGAGATGAAAATAACCTCCAACTGGTAGGATTGGTTGAGTCCTTCAACAGCTGTTCTAATCTCAGAGCTACGTGCAATGTTATTTGGAATAAGTTCTTCCTATCTGTATTTTCTGTCAAAATATTCCACCTACTGCTGAAAAAGACTTGGGATTCTTTTTGGAGATATATCATTTTTTGATATCCTGAAACAGTTTCTAAGAGCACTTCTCAGTATAGTCAATAACTTTCACAAATTCTCCAGTTTATTAGCTACAGGACCTATACAACATTTTAGGAATTTTCAAGGAATTTATTTTTCTTTCTTACCTTTTTTTTTTCCTTCCTAAAACATTATTTTTTTCCTCCTAAAACAACAAATTCAATGTATAAGAAAGAAAAGAAATCCCACTGTCTGCACTGTAAACTCAGTGACATTTTCGTAAACAAACAGACATAGGAAAAACACTTCTAAAACATTTTTATCTAAGTGAATGGAGTATAAACCAAAGATGTTGTTTCTTTTATGACATAAAAAAAAATAGCAAAGACATCTTAGTTTATATATCACTTTATAATTTAGAAAAAACTCTCCTCTATACAATCCTATTTGAATTTTCAGGTTCTTTATATGGTTTGCATTGGTACTCTCATTTTATAGATGAGAAAACTAAGTCTCCAGGAGGCCTTGCAGGTGGTGAATGACAAACCAAGCTTATAAATCATGGTAACCTTTAATCTAAGGGTACTACTTATTACCCTGATACTGACTTTGGTTATAAAGAAGTCACAATAACTACTTAAAACTAGACTAAAAATTAGACTAAGTGAAAATTAGAGTTGGTATTTTAAGCAAAGTCTAAAAAAATGAATCAAAGACTGAAATCTAGATTTAGATATTAAAATAGCGTTCATGTCTATTAACTCTTTGTAGCTTCAACAGGAAAGATCAAGAATTCTTGATTCCATTTAGAAGTAAAACCAAATTAACAGCTCGAATTTATGAGAAATGTATTTGAAAGTTCTCAAATTCTGGTTAAAGTATATAAATTACATTACTTTTTGTAAAAACAAAAAGCGTTAAAAGAATGAAGCTATGCTCGAGAAACTTTTAGTTGAGAGATTATTTTTCCCGTGACTTCACATGAATAGTCTATAAAAGATTATCTATACCAAATTTCGTGAGTTTCTTGGTACTGTTCCTTGGTTCTTGCCTTTAATTTTGGAACAAAGGAAATAAGAAAGGATAGAGAAAGATGGCAAAGAAAAGGAGAGAGAGAGAGAAAGAAAGAAATTAAATTTGCAAAAAGACAACAGTCCCAGCTGTGCCTCACTGGACCAAAAAGAGAATTTAGTACAGTGTATTAACATGGGTTTGAATAATTCAAACTTTCGAACCACAGGAAGAGGCTTTCCAGTGGGAGGAAAAGTTGCCATAATTAAACCTTCCCTGGCACATGGAGGCAGCTGTATCCTCTGACAGACCAAGAATTGGACATGGCCTAATAGCCTAAGAGAACAGGGATGCTGTGGTGCAGCATTGTTTGAGAAGTGTCAGGTTTATTTTGGTTTTCTCCAATTATAAAGTCAATTCTCTAGATACCAGCTTCTTTTACATATTAATGGCCTAACCCTTGGCATATGGTAAGAATGCAGGATTCAACTCTGAGACTGCCTGAAAAGGAATAGGTAAATTTAAATATGCCATTGGCCGCATTTTACATTTTTGAAAGGTAGGTTTCAAAATAAACAGGAAGATGGGATTTTTTATATCAATATGTAATTCATTTTAGAAAGAATATTGTTTCACTTAATATCTCTACATAAGATGCTTAGGGGTTTCAAAATTGTATATGTGCGTGTGTGTATATATATATACACACACGCACATATACAATATATACATATACATACACACACACACACACACTCAGTTTCTGAATATGTTAGGTTTTAAAAATAGATTATTCCTATATATACACTTCCTTTCTTTCCAAATCTAAATTTCTTCCTCAACTTATTCTTTTAACGTGTTCAAAAATTCCACTGGATTTTCATTTATTTAAATGCCAAGACTCATCAGCACCATTTTTTTGTTTTCATTTTTATTTTTTGTTTGTTTGTTTTTATAGAAGGTGCTTATTTTTTGCCTCTAGTACACCTCCTATTATGATTTCCTGCCTTCTCCCAATGTCTTCAGCAAGGAGGCTCATTGCTATGCTTGTTTTCTGGGTGTTGAATGTAGCAAAGGGCTTATCTGAAATAAACAATTCAGTGTACTACCGGAGGCCTTGCCAGACTGAGAAAAGCTAAAACATATATTGTGTGGTTCCCTTGGGGACTTCACACCATGCCTAGTCTAAAGAAGGTTGTTAAAAGAGGGTAGCAGCAATATCTTCTACTCCATCTTTCCTTTGCTGACAGCACAGTTAAAAGCTTCACATTTGATTTCCCACTCCCGGCCCTTCTGAACATCAGTGCAGTGGTGAACTGTTTTCCAGATGGCCACAGGGGGTTGGGAAACAGAAATGGAAAGCAGATTCTGAAGTCTACTTCTTTGCTCCAGGGAGAAAAGAAGTTTATTTTTATCAAGCTTTTTAAAAGCTGGCCGGACGTCTTCTGTGGCCTTTCAAAGGAACTCTCATTACTTTCAGGAAAATTTTTAAAACTTTCATGTTAAGATTGCATTATACAGAACTGTCATTCCAAGAATTAGATCCAATGTTGTAGGACTACATTGCCATACATTGTAAAGTATAGCTCATTTTAAATCAGATATTTTAATTAAGAGACATGTTATATCATTGATACCTATATGTTTTACTATTGACTAAATTTGCAGTAAGATAAAGCCAGTGAAACATATCTTAGAATACATTTCTTATTCTGAATTTGCAAATTAAATAATATCTGAATTTAATGTTCATGCTGAAAAACTGCTCCAAATAAAAATTTCGCTAAACTTATAAGGCTATTGTCTTACTTTAAGAAGCAGTAATGAGTGGCTTCAATGTATAACCACAAACCCTTTGACCTGAAACTTTCACATTTACAAATTGCATTGTTAGTCTGATGGTGACTAGATGTTTTGTGATTTTATTACTTACTGGTTTTTATGATACCTAAAGGCTCTGTCTACAGCTGAAGACGCCCTACTTTGGTTTTAATGCTGAATTGTGAATAAGCAGGTCAAATTATCTTCAAAGACATATAAATTGAAATCAAGTCTCTGAAGGCTTATCCAAAAGGGAAGAGATAGAGTGTAATATCTGATGCCTTCAAAAATATCAAACTTTTGAACTTTTTGGAAATAATTGTAATGAAATAAACTTTAAATATGTCACCACATGAAAGACAGACAAGGTAGTTGAAAATAATTTAATAATTCAACATTCATAAGCTCAGTAACAATGAGCTATGGGACTTGAATGAGTCTGATTTTGAGTCTAGTTTTACTAACCAGACTTAGATAACATCCCCTGGCCATGATTTTCCTTCCCAGTAATGTGTTCTGTATCCTTTTCTCTCTGTCTGATGGAAGGGAGTCTACTTCCCAGATCTCAGCCTATGGCCAGAATTCTCTTTTTATGTGTTGAAAGGCTCGGTAATGCTGACACAGAGTCTCCTCTAAAACTCAGCTCATCATGCCACTGTTAAATCTTTCTTAACTCCCTTAGCGGCCAAAAAGTGACCTTTATTATCACCTGTATCCTTAACCTAGCTAAACATATTCTTCCTAAGCTGGCCTCTGCTTGGGTTGCTTCAACTTTCCATGCTCCCTCCATGCTCGTCATTCTGAACGACTTTCCCTTTCCTACATTCTTTATGTTTGCTTTCTCTCTGCATGGAATACTTTTTTTTCAGGGCTCACATAGATACCATTTCTCTGAGAAGACCTCCTGGGCTAATCTGGCTGCCCTTCTATATCCTTTCCTACAACTAGGGTTGTGTCCTTCTGCTTTGGTCCTGTTTATCATTCTGAATTATAAGCCTGCCCCTTCCTGTTCTGTGGGGGAACTCTTCCCTCGCTATACCCTAAGCTATCTGAAGCAAGGGACAAGGACTTATTCATCCAGGTGTTCCTACTACTTGCTCTTGTGTCTGCTACATAGCAATTGCTCAGTAAATATTTGTTGAATGAATGAGTAAACATTTTGAATCCAGCTTGTCCAAACTCTCTCCCAACTGAAAGGAGGCTGTCCTCCTCCCACCAGGTCATGGCTCCACTGCAGGAGACATGCCTTATTTCTTCTCCTACTCTGCCCCATTCCTTCAAGGTAAGTCCTGCCATACTGGACCTTACCCTGACCACAATGAGGAGGTTCTCAGAAAACAATAAAGTGGGGACAGTCTTCAGGAGCTAACAGAAAGTGGAGGCTGCCCAGAATGTAAGACATCCTTTTGGATGTTTACATCATTTAAATCACACTTTAGAGGAACAAAAAACCTGAGACAGCTTTGTTATACTCCATCACCACATAGTCTACATTTAGAACCTTGTATAACACACAAAGCACAGATTCCACCTATTTTTCCCTAAACAAAAAGAATGGGTTATAGTTAAAGTTGAAATTATGCTTCCATTGCAGAACCCCATGGCACAATTTCCTGCTCCTAATTACTCTTATGTCACGTTAAGAACAAGCATGATTTATAGGGCATTTCCTGAAGCAGTACTTTCACATTTTAGTGTCATTGCACATACCGCTTTGCTTTCAATTCAATGTTGATAAACACATAAGCACACCCATCTAACTGTTGACATAGATGCTGATTTTTCTCCTAAAGAAATATGAACTTGGAATATTCCTGAAGTTTTAACATACATAAGTAGCTGCAGATTTCTTTGTCTAATTCCTAACTAAAGAGCAAGATGATTTCTTGTCATTAAAATTTGTCTGGTATTAATTAGCAATCCTATAGTACACTGCCTATTTATCTAAGTGGAATTGATGCAGGAAGGTCAAAACAGAATGAAAAGAGGTTATTCTTGTAATGCTTGATTCTTTACTAAGCTTTGGAGTTTTTCATGAGTGGCGAATTATGGATAAATTTATCTTGTTAGTTGTGTTCCATTGTTTGATGCGGAGAACGCATTTCCATCTGGTTTTGATGCATATGTGCATGAAATTTTTTTTGCAAAGCAAAAAGTGTTTTCCTAGCCTTTATCTTTTTTTTGATGTAGATTCACTCAGGGGTTCTAATCACTCCCTTCCATTTCACCTCTTCCTCAACCATGTGCTTTTTCTGCCTTCCCTGACAACAGCCTTTAGCTTTCTAGTGGAAATAGGTATTCGGGAATCTGGATACAGCTGATGAACAATTAAAACCTTGGAGATTTGTTATGGATTTATTGTCTTACATCTTATTGGATTTTTAAAGAATACTTAACTATAAGCATTTTTAAATGAATATAAAAAGGCCAAACGTTCCTCCAAAATTGCTAAATTCACCTCAATTTTCATTTTATTTTATTTTACTATATATTAAGGAGAAATTTTTCTGTACATTTTAACTCAAGCCTTGTAAGGCTGTTGAATTTGCAAGCAAAATTATACAGAAAATGCAACCCTTAAGGCAGAGAACTTAGCAATAATAACAAGAATAATCCTTTAAATTCCTTACATTCGAATTCAAGAAGTAGAAGAATTGAACAGCAAGAATTTCTATTGATTTTGACATATTTTTCATTACAGTGTGGTGTTCATTTATGGAGCTATATAAATCTCATAAGAATAATTGAGAAGCACATGTAAACCTGTTCCTTTTCCCCTTTTGGGTCTCCTCCCTCATGGTTTAACCCAAATGTCAGGAAGCAGCTGTCAGTCATGGGTGGCTGTGTTTAATCATCTATTGTTTCTCACACTAGCCTGCCCCTCTGGAAGACCATCCCAGGTGGCCTTCACCAAAACTAAGAAATAAGAGCTACGATGCTCTCTCATCAGTGATAATTAGGGTGACCTTTTCATTATGGGGAATTTTTAAATATATTTTAAAATAGAGTAAAAAAAAAAAGTTCATCTTCTTGTTCTTTTGTAATTAAAACTATTAATGAGAGCATTTTTGCTCAAGAAGGGATATAAGAATAAATCTCTAGAATTCTTTCTAAATATCCTTGAATAATATCTGCATATGGCTTTTCCTTAAGTCATTGAAATTTCCACATGTGTGCTCAAGCATGGAGCAGTATAGAATGAATTCCCTTATCAGGACCTGTTCCCTGCTTTCCTTTGCCTATAAAACATTTCTTGTAACAAACATAGCCTAGGAATGTATTTGTTTATTCAGCAGATAGAAATGATAAAATTATAATACCAAATAGGAAAGAGAAAATGACTAAGATTTGCATTTATGCAAACAGGGTTTTATTATTGTTATAATTACTATTATTGTTTGTATAACTACTGTTTTAAGCAACTGCATATTTCCTATTGTAAAAAATAATTTATTTTCTTCTTTTTCCTAGTCCTGCTTATTACTTACTGGCAGTCGATACCCTTTTGATACTGAAACCAAGGAGAGCCACCCCTGGGTTACAGAATTTTAAAAAGAATTAAATCAAGAAAGTTTTTAAAAGCTTTCATAATATATCGTTCCTAACAGGGGTGGAAGTGATTCTACAAATATTTGAAACTTCACCTTGAAAAACCATGAATCTTATGGTATCTTTATACCTTTCTGCTTGGTCTTAAAAAGAAAACAAAGCACCAAACAATATCTGACTTCAGACTTTCTGTCAATGTAAAGTCAACCTGGGAAAAAATAAAGCTAAAATAGGTCACATCGATATTCTTTCTTTGCTAGATGCCCCCTTCCCCTCATATGATAGCTGCTTTAACTGAAGATTTGTCCTAATGCAGTCAGGAGATCACAGCGTCTTCCAACAATATCTAAACAAACCCCATACTCGACATCATTCTATTTCATTATTTTCTTACATAAATTGAGGGATATAGAGAGCAAGCATTCATCAAAAGTGAGCTAAGTGGATGAAGTAAGAAAGAGAGAACAAATTCATGTGCTTAGGAAACAGCCCTTTTTGTGCCCATTAGACCCCAGTCTTAGCTGTAGGAATTGTCCTATAGTTTATGGAATTTGGGCTATAGAGAAGAAACTTGAAAATGCAGTGCTGAAGTAATTTAATGTATTTCATTTGGAAATTTTCAACAGTCTCTGAGAGACTTCGTTCCTCTCTCACAGCTTTTGGAGATTTAACTGTGGCAGACCATGGAATAATTTACCCAAATGCAATTTGTGCTAGTATGAAAACAAGTGCTTTTTGCTTTTTAATAGTTGGTTAGTAGAGTACACCTTGTCTTGCATAAAAGCATGACTTACCCATTAAGATGATACTACATACTTATTCTCTCACCATGCCAATATTTAAAGGTTAATTAATCACTTAACTAATAAATACACACAGAACATTCTGTGTGCATGACATATGAAGTATAATAAGTACATTTAGAACAAGGCATTCATTATTAGCATGACTTGCATAATATTGTACCTACTATAGGCTGTCCAAGAAAATGAGGACCCAATAGGTCTGCAGTTCTAACATAGTTCTGTCAGTTTTGAGATATGTGGTCTTGAAAAAGTCACTCAATTTATCTAATCTTTGGTTTTATAAAAGAACTGAAAAAACACAAGAGGGTCTCCAGTATTTACCTTTTTCTTTTTGGTGATCTCTCAAATTCATCTTTGTGAATTTTGACTACTCAATAAAGAGTTCTCAGAAAATACTTTTCAGGTGGTTATGTGATTATATCAATGGCTCCAGAGCAGGGGTCATGAAAACAGGAACAATGGCCAACCTGAGTTTTCATTAGAGTTAAAAACTGATACCTAAGCCAAAACCACAAAGACTGTTCTTTCTCCCAGAAGTCAGAAAACAATGGCCTTTGGGACTAAGACCTGCCACCAGATTTTGTACAACCCTTTATATTTTTAAATGGTTGAAAAACAATCAAAAGTAGAATAATATATAATGATACATGAAAACTGTATGAAGTTCAAATTGCACCTTCATAAATAAAGTTTTATTGGATATACAGCACATTTGTTTACGTGTTATCTATGGCTGCTTTCATGCTAACTAGTTAACTAGTTGCTATAGAGACCATATGGACATAATACCTAAAATATTTACTATCTGGCCTTTTACAGAAAAAATTTGCTGACACCTATCATACTACATAAAACCCTTAACCCTGCTTCACTTGGAATCCACTGGTTCACCATGTTCCCTCTGATGCACATCCATTGATTAAAGTTTTATCCTCTATGTGAGTCAATTATCAGTCTCTTCTCATAGTTTCTGTACATGCATAAAGTATCTTAGAGAAGATGTTAATGTAAAGTTTAGTAACATTATATAAAACACTCGTGAGAATGTTTGGCACAAAGATAATAGCTGCTACTGTTGTTGTGCTTATTTATTTATATAATTAATTATATGTTTATTGGTTTAATAATTATATATTATGCTCTTATTGTGTGTAGCTGTATAGTCAGGGAACCGTTGGGTGCTAAGGGACACAAAGATAACTGACACATTACCAGACTTCAAGGGGCTTATACTCTAAAATATACCCATTGAATAACAATAAATGCAAAGTAGAATAGAATCATAAAGAATTGCAGGTAAAGTATTATGAGAGCATAAGTCTTTAAGACAAGAGGGAGGAAAGGTAAAATCAGGGAAGTCCTCTGCAGAAGAAAATATTTTAGCAGGTCTTGTCCTTCAACTTGTCTCAAACACTCCTAGCTTATAGTCTTTGCTCTGCCATACCCTCCAGCTACAACCCATTTTTTTTGCTCCCCTTTAGAGAAGAATTTCTCTAAACAGTCATCAGTACTCTCCTCTCTTGGACTCCCTGCAATCAAGTTTTCACCCCATCATTCTCCTGGCACTGCTGTTTCAGAGTCATGAAACATGTTGCACATACAGTGATCATTTCTCATCCAACTTGACCTCTTGTATTTGACACAGTTAATCACTCCATTTCATTTTGAGACACTTTTTGTTTGCACTTGGCTTTCAGGAGACCATACTTTCCTAGGTTTCCATCTTCTTCACTGGCTACTCTTTTTCAGAGTCTTGATTTCTCTCCTCATGTCCCTAATCACTTAATTTAGAGTGATTAGGGACATGAGTGATTAGGGACATGAGTGATTAGGCTCAGACATCAGACCTCTTCTCTTTCCTATTCTCACTCCTTTGATGATGTGTTGAGGTCTCATGACTCTAAATACCAATAGGCTGATAATTTCCACCCAAACTTTGCCGTGGAGCTCCAGACTCAGATACAACAGCTCACATCACTTATATTCTAATAAGCATCTCAAATTTAAAGATCCAAAACCAATCCTGATTTGCCTGTTAATTCTCTTGCATCATTTTCCCCCATCTCAGTAGATGGCAATGCTATCCTTCCAATTGCTTAGGATGGAAGCTTCTTTCTCTCCCACTCCAAATTTAATCCATCAGGACTATCTGTTGACCTCATCTTCAAAATACACCTGACCACTCTCCACCTTCTTCACCATTATTTTCCTTGTTCTGGCCACAATATTTTCTCACCTGCATCATTTCAATATCTTTCCAACTGTCTCCTTTCATTTTCCCTTTTTCCCCTTGAATTAAGTCTCAAAATTACTATGCGTGTAAAGAAACAGGAAAATATGACCCATAGTTTAAAAAAAAAAAAATCAACAGAAAAGAACTCCTAGATGACCCAGATGTAGGATTTAGCAGACAAAAACTTTAAATAACCTATGATAAATATATTCAAAAAATTAAAGAAAAATATATTCAAAGAAATGTAGCATTAGATGCACTGTAGATATGGTTGATTCAGTGGCTCGCCAGTATCATCCATTATCCATCTAACACTGCCATTATTCTGCTTTTTTTTTTAACATGTTGAGAGCATTTTATAGCCTGCCAGTAAAGATAGAAGATTTGAGAAAAAGAGAACTTAACAAAGCAAGGTCTTCCTGTAGGCTGGTAGAAATCAAATATAGACTGAAAAGTGTAGGATTCATTTTTGAGTTGAGGAGAAAATTCTTTCTCTGAGATAGGAGAGAAGGGTAAAATGAATGAAATTTTACCTTAAGATAAATATTCAACCTAAGGCAGAAAGAAGACTGATTGGGACCTTATATTGAATGGATTTAATTATCCCTGTTAAGAGGCAAAATTATCCGCAGACAATGAGGGGGCAAAATTTAGTAAAACTGGAAAAAATATTAGAATGCAACTGTAGGGGAAGAGATAATCAGGAATATGTAAACTAGTTTTTTTGCTTTAATTTGAAGTCATAATTAGTTCTTTTAAATGTAAAATGCATATATGTTAAAGTTAAGCCTCCCCAAGACCTAGATTCATTATAATTTAGATTACCTGTTCATACAGAGCTATGAACAGGTAAGAGCTATTTGATTTCTACTATATAGCTCTTTACCAGTTTACTAATTTCTTTTCTATCTACATAATCTCACATTTTGTTTCTAGACTCCAAAAATTATAGAGGAGGGGGACCACAAAATGTCAGGCATTAGTGAGAAGAGAGGAAAGAGTTCAGGGAACAGGCATGGTAAGATAGCTCCATGGTCAATTGAGAATCAATACTCTATATGCCAGACTGAGAGTAGGATAAATAAGTAAAGGCAACTGGGAGCCAGATTTTAGTTACCTTAAAGAAGGACTTTCTAACAGTTAGACCTGTCCAAATGGACTTCCTCATATCATTAGCTAATAGAAATATTTATGCGAAAGATGGACATCATGTCTTTGTGATACTTCAGAGGCAATTTCTATCATGAATTAGATTGAATGATGGCCTCTAAGATTTTCTTATTTTAAGATTCTATAATAAACTGTTATAGTAGAGTACTTGTATTTTTTTAATACAGGATCTCAAGTAAAATATATTTTTTAAATTTTTTCAATCCTCACTTTTTTGTGTGATTATTGTTAATTCTTAACAACTACTCTTGGTAATCTAGCTTAAATGTCTTTTCTTTCCCCCCTATAATGAGCATAAGTTTCTTGAGTTCATATCTAGCGATAAAAATGTTATGATAAATACATGGACTTAGAATTTTAGAGCTGGACAAAGCCTTAAAAATCACACAGACGTCAACGTTTTTCAGGAAGAAAAACTAAGGCTTAGAGAGGAGAAGTGAGTTGCCCAAACTCACAACCCATAGAAGTTCCTTGGACCCCATTTCAGAGCTGTCTCTACTGTATATGCAGTCTCCTCCTGCCTAAGTTAATTAAATAAATCTTTCTGCAATGTTTTTATTTCAAATACCTAATTTATTTCAGTAGTGTAGGATCATGTTGGATGACCAGAGCATGCATTAAATTGAACCAAAATGAAATTTTATAATGCAGTCTAAAAATTGAATTTATATTAGCAGCTTTTTTCCTTAACACAAAGTCTAAAGATTCTAAAATGGATTTTAAAAAAATATTTTCTTATATTTTCACTGAGATGGAAATCAATAAAATAATAATGCTTTCAAATAGTGATATAGATAGAATGTTTTCATTTACAATAGACTAATTAAATTACTGATTTTATCATTATAACTTGGTTTCTATTAGCAAAATTGGCAAAGCCTGCCTCATTAAGTTGCATTTGAGATTTTGAGGTGTGTGTCTTTCTTCTTCTGGTTTACTAATTCAGAATACAAGAATCCTCAGCCTCATGTCAACTTTTCCTGACATCGTTCACTGACCACACTGGTGCCAGACAGCTGTGGTGCCACCACAGAGAATTTTATTAGAATTCAAAAGCTAAATAGTATTTGGTTATGCTAGATCAATATTATAACTGGAAGGAGCAATTTGAGAATGAGCCCAATGTTTCTCCTTCCCTTGACTGACCATGGAGGCACAGATGATGGCCAAAATTGACTGCCAGGTAAATATTAAGTTCATTAACAAGCCAGTGAAAGGTTGTGTGAAAATGTATGAGTCACTCTAGCCCTCAGGGCCTTGATTTTGTCATCTGTAAACTAAGGGGTTTAGACTCTATGATGTCCAAGGATCTTCTGATGCAAAATTATAGTAATGACCGCATCATAGCCTCTGGGGTATATTGATAACCAGGAATTATATAGGCAGCTGCCAAACAGCATACATAGCTAAATGGATTCTCATCTATTTCATTATTATTTAATATTCTTCCTCTTTCTAAGGTTTCTAACCTTGCTCCAATCACTGGAGAAAACTGAGTATGTTGCTAATAAGCTCAGGATGCCATATGGTGGAACTGAAAGGGAATATGGCTGTTACTTTCTAAATATACTGGATGCAGTGAGTCTTCTAATTTTATAGTTTAACCCTTTGGGATTTGTTGAAGATTATAAACTGTCCCTTCCAATAAATTACACAACTTCTCAAATTTTGTTTTAATTTCAGAGAACTCATGGACCTCTCTAAAATCATCTTTGTTACCTTTGAAATATTCTTGTCTTGATGGGTGGTATATACTGGTGGGCTTTTCATAGCATTAATGCGATATGATAGAGAATGAGCTTTGAAATTAGCCTTCCAAGCTTGTGTCATAGAGCTGTGAGATACTACATAAGATAATGAATCTCTGTGAGTCCACTTTCCCCTATAAAACAGGAAGATAACTCCTTCTTCACAGGATTTGGATTACATGAGATAATAACACCATGTTTGATACATAGGCATTCAACAAATCTAATTTTTACTTCTTTTAAAAAATGTTACCAGTTTATAGTTTAGGTGAAAGTTTTGGAAAACAACTAATGAAACTTTAGAATTATAAAGTGTTCAGTGTTTGAAGACAGAGATCAAGTAGCCTATAAAACTCTTAACCCTTAGACCATAAAGTCTTCAACTAGAGATATTGGAGAAACGGAATGAGGCTTGGGGGACATCTTCAGAGTCTCACCACCTCATCTCTGGCATATTCAGTGACCTTCGGTCAAGTCTGTCTCCAACGTAGGGCTTCATGCAGACCAAGAACTGCCTTGAGCACCAACATCCTCTCTCTTACTCATCAAAACCCATCTATCTTGTGTTTCCACCCTTAATGCCTCACTCCCTCCTCAACTAATTTGGGTGAAAGTGTTAATAGTGAATAAAAAAATACTCCTTATAATGCCTCCAACTTTATAACTGCTGCCTTCAGTACTTGTTACCCAAAGAAAAGGCTAATTGAACAAAATGACCCAATCCTTCATTTCCAAATTGTGGCTTGAAAAGCAACTACCTGTGGGCATCCCTTAGTTTGTACTTCGGGAAAGGAAAATGAAGATTGGTCAGAGCAGGGCTCATATTGCATCAGACATATCAGCAGTTTTAAAGTGCTATTTATAAAAATATTAGTTAAGTGCTTAGAGAATATAAGTTGTTTTCATCCTTCTTATTTATTTTCTATTCCTCTAAATCATGAAGAAGAGCAGTGATGGCAAAGAGAAACTGGGGCAAATCTGAGCAGATTTCTTTCATATCCTTTTCTCTATTAGTACTTCTAACTCCAAGAATAAAATACATTCTATACCAAATCCCCCCCAGCCCAAGAGATGAGTGAGCCTACACACCTGGTGGAGGAGTGGAAAGCTAAACATACAATGGCATTGAAAGTGATCCAGGGACTTGGAGCATGGTATGAGTACCTGAACCACAGACAGAACACAAGGTCAAAGAACCAGGATAGAGTAGTTCCCTACTGCAATCATAGTGGCTGTGATTGAGGAAAGTGAACATTCATGATTATCTGGTAAAAACCTCAGGACCTACATGCAGTATAAAAACTTAATGTTACATATCTGTATAGAGAGAGAGATGATAAAGTTTTATAAATAGATATTTTTACTCTATTTAGAATGTGTCCATAGAGACTCGTATCATGAGAAGGGATGGTAATACAAACTTTTCCAAGAAAGATATCCAAGAAAGCCACATTTTCTGAAACTAGTGTACAAAAAATGGCTTGTTCTGCTGGCTTCTGGATCCCCTAGCCCTGTCTCCCAGGCTCTCAGGAATTCTAAGGCCCAATGATGGCTTGGCCGACTTGACTGTTTCATTGGTTCTGTTTGTTCCTTGGATCCAGCAAGTTGTTCCTTTGATCGAACCCGTGCCTTATAAAAATAAATACATAAATGAATACCCCAGCTGCAGAAGCTAGAATTAGGGCTGCTACCCTGAGTCTAGGAGGAAGGCCACTGTCTTGTCTTTTCTGTATCTGAATCTCTGCTCTGTCCTCTGGGATTTAATAACTGCTTTGCCCTCCCTCACCTCAAGGCCCAGAGCCCCACCCCGAACCCAGTGCATTCAGGACACTATTCTCAATATCCTATGCAAATTTTTTTTAACAGAAACCTCATTTTAAATGGAGTTGGCAGGGTAAAAGAGAGCTTTTGCATGTGTCACTCAGTGCACATTACTGACACGAACAGGAAGAGAGGTACCTTGCATCTCTGACAGGAAGTGATACTACTTTATTACCTCAGTTGCGGGAAAAATTCCTCCTTGTCCAGTAACAGCTCAGCCAATGGGAGACGACCATAGCTAAGCCAATGAATAGTCACTATACTTTGAACTTTCAGTTTCCCCCAAGGAATTCTTCATTTACAACAGCTCCACCCAAGTCCATAAGAGTGTTCTTCCCCTTTGTTTCTCTGTTGCATGTGGTTCTCCATTAGACTACATATCCTGAACTGTAGTTCTTTATTGTTTCAAAATAAACCCGTTTTGCTAGAGAAAAATATGGCATCTATTTGTTAAAGATCAACACCTGCATAAATGGTGGCAAAGGGTAGGTGGTGGATATATCTTATTTCTAGCTGTACATTAGCCTTGGTTCTTTGGTGCTTATTGTCATGGAAAGTTATCAACAACCTCACCTAAAGTTTTTCATCCTCCTAACAAAGCTTCCAGCTTAAATGCAAATTGATCCCCTTTAAAAATAATCAGTGCCAGTGCCCTTTCTTACCAAGGTAAATAGCTGGATTATTATTGCAAAGTGAATTCATCATAGTGACTCATTTTTATCACTTTCATTTTTATAATTATCAAATTAGCCATCAATAAGTCTTTAGTTATTTGATTATTTACATGCTTCTTAATAGACCAATTTATTGTGTCATATTTTTCATTTTTGAGATTTTGTGTCAAGACACACATGACTGTACTTTGGGCCTGGGTTGGCATTTTTGTGTAAAGACAAGTCAGTGAAGATGTAGTAAAATGTGGGAGCCACTGTTCTCTGCAGACACAAGAACAACAGGTATCCAAAAGTGCATCTGTCAAGCAACTAGATGCTTTTTGCAATTGAAACTGAATTTTCCCCTATATATTTGACTTTGAACTAATATTTGAGTATCAAGTATGGATGAGAAGCTTAGCTTGACCAATTCAATAATTTCAGACACAGATGTTTTATATATCTTTTTGGTACCTTTTGGTCATCAAAAATTAAAACAATTTCTTTGAAAAAAGCTAGTCCTTGTCATCTGTCAGAGATTCTTGGTGACATGTCCATAATGCAGAAACTACTGATGTGAATACTGGCAAATTATTGTTCTTAAACCTACATAAGTATTAATGTTGTTTTCTGTTCCTCATAACTTGAAGCACTTCTGAGAATTTTTGGAAAAGAAACCCACACATTGCATTTTAAAATGAAAAATGACAATCCGTAATTGTTTTTCTTGCTTCTCTCATGATCATATTTGATTTATATATAGTTAGCTAATGCTTTTCCATTTAATTTAAGAAGTTAAAAGTGAGAAAAGCAAATATGACACCATTTATTATCGAAAACTTTTAAACTTTTGTAAGTTCAAATTCTTGCTAAATGCTCCCTAATTTTTAAACTTTATCTCTGAATTTAATTAAGCATTTTTCCTTTAGGGAAATTTAAGGCATTGACATGCATGAGAGAAATATTTCGAGCAAGTAAACTCACTGATGCCTAAGAAATCGAACCACTTTCTTTTCCAACAGATAGTGCTGATGCTATCTCTGAGCTGGTTTTCTGCCTTCGAAACTGACAATCTGACCAATAAGGCAGAGCCCGAAGACCAGGTAAAATTGGTTTCACTCGTTCCCATCTTTGGGGAACTATAAGAAAGCATAAGATGAGAATACTCCTTTCTAATTTTGTTATTAATGTCAGGATAATGTCAACAAGTAGTCTTTCTACTCATTGGTCCCAGCATGACATCAACACTGTCAGTCCTATTATATATTCCTACACGGCTCTCTTTTCAGTCATCCGTGACAATATCAAATCTTCATTCACTTCCAGCCCTCACATCCCAAACATATTTCTCAACTCTACCTAAATGGGCAACCTTACTTCTTTCTTCAAAAAGAAAATCAAATTTTCTTATCTTCAGCCCTTTCCTGTGTAACAATCCTTTCAAATCAAGAATTAAATATGGGTAAGCCTTGTATATTAATGAAGAGGGGGAGAAAGGAGTAGGGCACAACCATGATATCTGGATATGGCAGCTGGTAGCTGACAATACCATTAACTAAGAAGATAGAAGATAGAAAACAAATCTTAAAGTGACATGAGAGTGATGAGTTCAGAATGGGATCCTTGAATTTTAGGTACCCGTAGGATATCTGGGTGAAGGTGTCCACCAAACAATTGGATACAAAATCTTTTTACCAAGATTTCAATGTAGATGGCATTGAAATATAAATGACAGATTATCCATAAGAGATCACCTAGGAAGTGCATGTACAATGAGAAGAAAAATGAAACAGAGAATTCTGAAATACATCAACGCTGGGTGGGTGAGGAAGTGATAGCCCCAAAAGAAGTTAGAAGATACACTCAGAAAGGACAGAAGAGAACAAGGAGAGAGGGGTGTCATGAAAGTCAACGAGTAGAGGGAATAAGTGGTCAATTGTGTTATCTGTATCAAGTATGATGAGAATTGAAACCTGGTTATTCGATTTGAAGAAAATCGGTGACCTAGGCCAAAGATATCCAAAAGAGTTAGTCCTTTTGCTAGAACCTATTTCTTCTTGCTTTCTTGAAAAACTATCTCCTTAAGGTTTTCCCATCATTCTCCTGCAATTTAGTTTCTCTTCTACTGAATCATTTCCATCAAATTGAGCTGATATCTCCAAACTTGACCCAGAGTCTCCTTCCAACTACCCAATCTCTTTGCTCCACTCTCACAGTCACCATTGAAAAAAGTTTATGCATGCTACATCTGCCATTTGGAATCCAGTCCACTTCAAGTTACCTTCTGCATCTCCAGATTTTTACTAGAATTGCTTCGATATTAAGGTTACCAGTGACTTCCAGGCAGCCAAAACCCACAGACATTATTTGAGGCCTCTCAACATAATTACATATCATCTACCATTTTCTCCATTTTGATACGTTCTGTTCTCTTATTGTGACACCATATTCCTTTGGCATTCTTTCTACCTTATTAATAGTTTTGCCTTCTTTCCTTTGCTGACTTCTCTTCCTCTGCCCAACTTTTCAATGTTACATTTTTCTCAGATTTTTGTCCTGGACTCATTTCTCCTTGTTTTCTAAACTCTCCCTGTAGGTGATCACATCTGTTACTGGATTTTAAATGCCTCCCATAGGCTACAAATCTCAAATTTACAGCACCAGCCCAAGCTTTTCACTGAACATCTGAAACACATATACCTACTAAATGCAATGAACGTGAAAAACTCTTACAGATCTATAGTAAAAAGAAGAAGAAAAAAGAAATACCACATTAAGAAACTGAGAGGACAGAAAAAGGTGAAAATGTCCAATAAGCACATGGAAATATGTTTGACCTCACTAGTAATAAAAAATCGAGTTAAAACTAAATTCCACTGGACAAGATGAAAATGAATTATAATATTTATTATAATGAGTAATGTTGAAGAAATGGATATTTTTCATACAAAATTGGGAGGAATAATGTGGTACATTTAGAAGTGCAGTTTGTAAGTATGTATCAAAGGGCAGATTATACATGTCCTTTGATACACATTACTACTTCCAGAAATGCATACTGAAATAAGTCCATAAATGTATATATATAGACAGTGTTTTTCATCATAGAGTTTATAAGAGCAAAGGTCTAGAAGCAATCTAAATGTCAATCAATAAAGAATGAGTTAAATAAATTATGTATTATCTCTATATGATGTTATCATGCATATAATAGTGTGGCTCAGTTTTTTTTTAAATAAGGACAATATTATGTAAAAAAGCAGTTTTCAAAATAATATTCATATTATGATCCTTTAAAAAAGTATTTGTTTAGAAATTTCTAGAAAAAGAGCCTAGAAAGAGACCCAATACAAAGTTGATCATGAGTCTTTTGGATTGTGTTACTATGAGAATTCATTTTATTCTTTAACTTTCTGTATTTCAGATTCTGTCACTATAACCATATTATTAGCTGTTACCTTCTTAATTATAAAAATCTATCTTCCTGCAAATGAACATGAGTTACTTTTCAGTTCTTAATTATTTTTTTTAATTTCAGCTTTATTGAAGTGTAATAAAATTGTAATATATTTAAAGTGTATGTCGTGGTGATTTGATATATGTGTACATTGTGAAAGGATTCCCACCATCCATTTAAGTTAACACATTCATCACCTCACTTATTTATTTATTTATTTATTTATTTGGTGGGAATATTTAAGTTCTAGTCTCAGCAAATTTTAATTATCCAATATAGTGGTATCGATTATATTTACCATGTTTTATATTAGATCTTCAGACCTTATTTTATAGAGAAAAGTTTGTACCCTTTTACCAACCTCTCTATTTCCTTCACCCCTCTGACCCTGGCAACTACTCTCTGTTTCTATGAGTTTAACTGACTGACTGATGTACTTACTTATTTATTTACTTATTTAGATTCCACATATAAGTGATATCATGCAGTATTTGTCTTTCTATGTCTGATTTATATCACTTAGTTAATTACTGTTGACATGACAATTGTGGGACTATATGGGATGGGAGAAAGAATCTTTTTCCGATATCCATTTTCTGTTATGACCAATTTTGGAAGGATACTAGTGATGCTGTACCCCACATTCATTTAGTCCATTCTTAGAATATTTAGGGCACTGCTGGCATTGTGACTTGTAAACACTTTTATGGAATACCTAAACACTACTTTGAGACTTTGATTACCAGTGAGCTTTTTGCTTTTCTTTTCTTTAGAAACCAGTGATAGAAACTTTAAAAGTAATAAAATTCTCTCTAAAACAAGGTTGAAAGAAAGCTACCTGAAAATAAATTTCAAAGCTTTGAATATTCAGAGATATGTTAGAAGTTCAAATAGCTTTTTTCTTATCAGGAGAATTGAATAATTCACTGTTTAGCTAAGAAGATTTTTTTTTTTATTTACTAGATTAAATGAGGAAAAATAGTATATAAAGTAAGAGTTCAAAGCACAGTGAAAATCTTTTTTAAGTATTTTTATCTATTTTTAAATATTAAGATGGAGATTATGATACTCCAAATGAAAGTAGTTAATGAAGATCTTGAAGTATTTTACTAAAAAGTATGTCTACAGGCCCAGAGTCCTGTAAGAAAATTCTAATATAAGTAATTATTAAATAGTTATCTACTAGAAAAAAAATTTTTCATTGTTTGAATACTTCATAAAAATCTCAGTCACTGGAGTCCTACAAAAGTATCCATTTCTTTGCACCTTGTTTCCAGACCTACACTGATGATAGTTAAAAGAAAGCAAACTTACATTAGGAATTTACTGGAAATAGTAGCAACCTGATATCATTATGTGTTCATTTTGATCTACATTGTCAACATTTTCAAGAATACTACTAATAATATTCTGGTTATATTTATAAGCATAGTAAAATCTTCAATTATGAAAGAAATAGTCATTTATATTTAGTATATTTCCAAGAGAGAAAGGTATCTGTGATAGGATTTCTTCAGCAAAAACTTCCTCAACAAAAAGAGATGCCTGAATCACAATCAAACTGAAAATATAATAGTTCACAGTCTCCCATGCGTTCCAAGTAATTGAGTTTTATTCCTTTGACTTTCATCTTTATTGTTAAATAATATTGCTATTTTGCTATTTCAGTCATTTTTAAGGTAGATACATGTATAATATTAAAAAATTAAGTATATTTGCAGTATTTAAAAACCTTTCCATTTCATTTTAAAAGTGAGAGGAAGTGTGTTGGTATGACTTAATTAAAAGTATGTGTTATGAAGTATTTTTAAAAGACATGAAAATAGTCTAATTCAGATACAAGAGACAGTAATTGAGTCTTAGAGAGTTTTATAGTTTGATTCATAGATCAAATCTCATGGAAAGAAGTGATCTGTGGTTTAATTATTCATAGAAATATTCTGCAAAATAGAATGGTACAAAATAGAGAAATTTCACTGCTTTGGTTTTTTATGGGAATCTATAATGCATAAATTAATATAATTTAATTAAAAGCAATACCCATTTTCTCTTAATAGCAGAGAAATTGTATGAAGAAAGGGCCTACTGAGAAGACACTGTCTAGTAAATAGTAAGTCCCACAAGGACTGAAACATTCTCATTTTGACATCCTGCCTATAATGAGGCACTCCATAATTACATGTCAGATGAATAAATATGGAGGCAGAAAGACTCTCCTGCAGGTTTTGACAAGGGTAGGTGCATTGAGGAGAAGTTTTGTCTAGCTTGAATCTTCCAAAAAGTAAAAATATTAGAAGACGTATAGAATGTAAGCATATTAATCGATACTAAGAATTTGCATTCATAATTTAGCAATAGAATATACTGCTAAATAGATTTGGTGGAAAAATGACCATTGTTAAGTAAGTGCTGTGCTCATAGTATGAAAATTATCAAACACTACTCTCTCTTTCTTTGCAAATTAGTGCAAAGATCAACTTCTGTTGATCAAGTCCTGTTGATATTGACTGATTATTGTCA
>NW_011888882.1:2442164-2455067 GCF_000151845.1 Pteropus vampyrus
AGTAGCAACCTGATATCATTATGTGTTCATTTTGATCTACATTGTCAACATTTTCAAGAATACTACTAATAATATTCTGGTTATATTTATAAGCATAGTAAAATCTTCAATTATGAAAGAAATAGTCATTTATATTTAGTATATTTCCAAGAGAGAAAGGTATCTGTGATAGGATTTCTTCAGCAAAAACTTCCTCAACAAAAAGAGATGCCTGAATCACAATCAAACTGAAAATATAATAGTTCACAGTCTCCCATGCGTTCCAAGTAATTGAGTTTTATTCCTTTGACTTTCATCTTTATTGTTAAATAATATTGCTATTTTGCTATTTCAGTCATTTTTAAGGTAGATACATGTATAATATTAAAAAATTAAGTATATTTGCAGTATTTAAAAACCTTTCCATTTCATTTTAAAAGTGAGAGGAAGTGTGTTGGTATGACTTAATTAAAAGTATGTGTTATGAAGTATTTTTAAAAGACATGAAAATAGTCTAATTCAGATACAAGAGACAGTAATTGAGTCTTAGAGAGTTTTATAGTTTGATTCATAGATCAAATCTCATGGAAAGAAGTGATCTGTGGTTTAATTATTCATAGAAATATTCTGCAAAATAGAATGGTACAAAATAGAGAAATTTCACTGCTTTGGTTTTTTATGGGAATCTATAATGCATAAATTAATATAATTTAATTAAAAGCAATACCCATTTTCTCTTAATAGCAGAGAAATTGTATGAAGAAAGGGCCTACTGAGAAGACACTGTCTAGTAAATAGTAAGTCCCACAAGGACTGAAACATTCTCATTTTGACATCCTGCCTATAATGAGGCACTCCATAATTACATGTCAGATGAATAAATATGGAGGCAGAAAGACTCTCCTGCAGGTTTTGACAAGGGTAGGTGCATTGAGGAGAAGTTTTGTCTAGCTTGAATCTTCCAAAAAGTAAAAATATTAGAAGACGTATAGAATGTAAGCATATTAATCGATACTAAGAATTTGCATTCATAATTTAGCAATAGAATATACTGCTAAATAGATTTGGTGGAAAAATGACCATTGTTAAGTAAGTGCTGTGCTCATAGTATGAAAATTATCAAACACTACTCTCTCTTTCTTTGCAAATTAGTGCAAAGATCAACTTCTGTTGATCAAGTCCTGTTGATATTGACTGATTATTGTCACTCCCTTAAATATTCAAACCATACTTGCAGAGAAAATAGAAACTATCAAGTTTATACTCAAACAGCCTCCCTCTCAACCATCTAAACTACCTTCCTGCCCCTTTTATAGGAGATACTCACTCTTCTGCCATGGTTAATTCCTGCACTTTTGTGATTGTACCCAGTCCAGCAACTTCCTATGACAGCATCCCATTAGTTAATTCTCTCCCGTTTATCCATAGTTGTTCCTTCGCGACAATCTTTCTCCTACCCAATAACTTAGCTTTACCCATTCTCTTAAAATATAGTCTTCCCTCAATCCTTTTTTTGACTACTATCTTATTTCCCTTATTTCATTTATTGCCTAAATTCTTGAATAAGAGTCTACACTGTTGCACTTCTTTTCCCAGACATTATTAAAGCCATCAAAGTCGAGCTTCTGCCTTTGTCACTCAACTGAACTGCTCAGATAACAACTGTCACTATTATTATCATTATCATACAGTGGCTGTGAAGTCTCTTGCACCCCTCAAATCCATCTTACACACTGCACCCAGAGGGAGCATTCTCATACTAACGTGATCATGTTCCCTGAGCCTTCAGTATAAACTTTACACTCCTTAACTCAGTTCAGGATCTGACTTTGCTTTTCTCCTCCATCTTCATTTTTTGCCATTCCCCATTCCAGCCAAAAGGAACTACTTTTGGTTTCTTGAACAGACCATGCCGCCCTCACCTCTGTCTCTTTGCATGTGCTGGTCCTTTTGCCTGGAACACCTGCCTCCCCCTAAGCCAACTCTGCATTTAACAAAGAGCATGGCTCAGAGTAATTTTTTTTTACCTTTTAAGTTAAAATAATCTAGAGTCTTGACAAATTGTTCTAAACTCTGGAAATGACAGTGATGGCTATAGCTATTGGGATCCTATGATTTTTTCTCTAGATATGCCCGCAAAAACCTACACATTCTAGTTATAATATCTTGACTTTTCTACTAAAAATCTGTTAATACTTTTTTATAACTGATTATATGTGTAGTATCTGTAAACCAACATCTTACTATTAAAAGAACAACTTGAAAGAGTTATTTTAGGCATATTTCTTATAGGTAAACACAACAGAAGAATTTTAGTGACTTCATAATTTACACAGTAATTTTTGTAATATTTATCTCTGAGGAAAATGAGTGTTGAACATTAGTTTCAAAAGATTTAAAACAGTTTTAAAGTTTTTATTACTATTAATGCGTTAATTGAAATTACATAGAGTCCAATATATTAGAATAGTGATGTAAGGTTCATGGCCAAATAATACTTGACTTTATAATTTCCTCTGTTTCATTAATAACAAAAACATTGTAATATTAAAGTTACTAAGGTTCTTGGTATAAAAATACAACTCAACAAGCATTAGTTATTTTTGTTACATGAACTATCATAATTTACCTATATTTGGCACTTTGGATTATTAATTAGGCTATGTTCTTAAATGTGTAATAAACAACCCAAATTGTTGGTAATTTAACTTATTTTTGTATTTTTATCATGACATATCACTAGCATAAGTAACATCTAAAGAAGAAATTCCACTTTGAAAAAATAAAAACTATTAATAGGATTTTATTGCTATCGGTTGCTTCTTGTTAGTTATGGATGTTAGCTTGCTTTTTGAGATGTTTGAAAAAGGCTGTGCATTGCAGATTGATGCTCTAAATCATTCTTCAGATATATATGTATGTCTATATCTATATCTGTTCTGTATCTATATTTACATCTATATCGATGTATTTAGGGATTCCAGCAAAAAAGTCTAAAAGTCTTAGTGTTATACTTTCCATTAAATGAAGATGATCACATTGAGGTAGCACATTGATTTTTTTTTTTTTTTTACCTTGAGTGTTTAACAGCTTAACCACTAAAGTATTATCTCTGTAGAAGAACCACTTAATTTTAAGAAGGAACTCATTTTACAGTGTATGGTACACATATCCTATCCCATACTTGAGCCAGTCAACAGATTTTAACTGAATTCCTGCCATGTGCAAAACAGGAAGACCTGTAGAGGCACGAAATACTGAGAGACACAGTCCTGTCTTGTGTAGTTACAGTCTAATGGGGGGAGATATGATGCATATTCATAAAAAAAGTCATTACCATGATGCCACATAAGTATTAAAAGAATTTTATAAATAATACTTTAGTGAGTAGAAATAGAGATTGATGGAAAGGCAACGAAGTCATTAATTATAAACACTAAAACTCCTTCCCAAAAATCCTATGTAAAATGATTAATTGCCCATGTTTTTACTGGCTATAAGAAATCATTTTCATGTCACCTAGAACTAATTGTTCATTGGTCAATAAATGTAAAGTTGACCTATGAAGGATACTGAGGAAGATCTGGGAAAACTGAGGCTAATTTGAAGGTTCAAATCAGTAATAACAATAACAACGATATTAATAGCTAATATTAACTTAACTACTGGCCAGGTACTGCGATGTGGTCTATGCATGGATCATACAATGAGAAAATACTTTTACTATCTCCAGATGATAATCCCAGCTGTAAAGGAGAAAAGTCCTTGCCCGAAGCCTTGTTATAAATATTTTCCCCATGTCATCTCCACTTTCAACCCCCTGTCTTTTTTAGCTTTATTGTCTCTATGATTTCAAATAACTAGGACCCAGCAATTCAGTTGAAGTCAAAGAGGCTTATCAAATAGCAATCAATATGGGTAGAATGGATCAGAGCTAGAGAGATCAAAACTAGGGACTCCAGGCGGTTAGATGAATATAGCAAGAGGTCAGGATGTCCAACAGTTTTTAAATTCAGGGAAAATTGCCTGTCAGCAAGGTTCAGGAGCCAGGGCAAGGAGACTAGGCAAAAGGGCTTTCATTACTACAGGCACTGGAGCACTGCCAAGGGATGCCCTGCCCCCAGGCATCCTCCTGATGCTAAAGCCTCAGGACAAGACACTAAAGATCAACTCCATGCCCATGGCCACAGCTGCCTCTTCCTTTCTTGCCTTGGAGTTCTCTGCCTCCAAGCTGTTAAATATCATTGAGTTACCCTGCTAGTTAGTATTTGTCACCATGCTGCTGATTGTGCTGCTGCTGCTGCTGCTGCTGCTGCTGGTGTGGAGTTGCCGCTTTAACTGGAATTTTTTTTAATCTAAATTCAAATTTTTGTGAGAACTGGTTGGGACACAGCATCCCAGCAGAGAATCCCGAGACTTTAAGATCTGAAACAGAAGAAACTTCATGAACTCCCCACAGGGTCAGATAAGTCCTCAAAAGAAGGACACACGGGTAAAGGCATCATCCCAGACACTATATTTTATTTATAAGGAAAATGAGAAAATAGGAAAAATGTTTGAGATCTTCAGCATTTTATGACTCAGTTGCTGAATTTACTGGAAGACAAATTTAAGAACATTTGGATTTGGATTTGAAGTCCATAACTTAATTAAAAAGAGACTCATACATAAGATGTATACAAATAAAAAGATTAGATAGGCATGGGGTATGGACAAAAGTTACTGAGTGTCCAGAACCTTGATAACAAAAATACAAGGTTGCTTCAACCAAGGTATTTCTATAAAATTTCTGCTACTTTTAATCAATTCTTGATTTTTGTTTAGCCTGTGTTATCTGATAGAAATAGAGGTATGTGATTCAGACTGTAAACCTAGACTACCTGGGTTCAAATACTGCCTCTGCTCCTTACAAGTTATGGGTAAATTTGGGTAAGTTACTGAACCTTTCTGTGTCCTCATCTATAAGAAAAGATGACACTATTAGTACATACATCATAGGGGTATTATATGGATTAAATGTGTTGTCAAGTTATTAGAACAGTACCTAGCATTTGATAAGTACCTCAGAAGTTTAGGTTTTTTTCAAAAAATTCCCTATCTTCCTAGGTCAAAAGTCTGATATAGACCCTGACTCCTCCTTTTCCTCAGCCTACTGCCTCCATTCAGCAAGCACTTCCCGTTCTACCTCTTTAGCCTAACTTGACACCATCTACTATCAAACTCTTATTTGACTTTAATAACAGCCTTCTCACTGGGCTCTGTCACCTCAGCCCAGCTGATCATTGATATGAATCTCAATTACAAACTCAGGTGTGCAGTAAAGATTACACTATCTTCTACCTCCTAATCTAATTACTATTTGAAACCAAATTGAACCTGCCAAGATGGTAAGAAATTTGTAGGTTCAGGGTCTTTCGTAGTGTCTAGTCATCTTGTGGGACAGAAACAAATTGGAATCTGGTCTTTGGTCCTTATTGGTGGCCAGGAGGCATCCACCACTACAGAGAGCATTGTTCTGCAGTCTATGCTTTGCCCTTGGCATGCTTGGGGAGAGAAAACTTCCCCAGGCTGCCTGATTGCATCTATTTTTTTGCATCACAGAGTCCTTTTCTTCTTGGGATGTTGCCTCTTGTCCAGGCAGCCTTTTGAAGAGGACCCGTTCCATGAAGCAGAGCTCATACCCTCTCTTCTTACACTTAATGTTCTCTTCTCTCCTCTTCTCTCATGCCCAGAGGACTGCCTTTCTTGCTTCGCCTTCTTATCCAAAACATTTTCTCTGCGCTTCCA
Source organism: Pteropus vampyrus (assembly GCF_000151845.1). Taxonomy (NCBI): domain Eukaryota; kingdom Metazoa; phylum Chordata; class Mammalia; order Chiroptera; family Pteropodidae; genus Pteropus; species Pteropus vampyrus. The sequence goes on from NW_011888882.1 coordinate 2,447,931, forward strand.
CAATCTCTTCCCATTACCTGTCTCACACACTCCCTACATAGCCCTAAAGCAATTTTTGATCAGAAAAGCCAGAGAGAACATTTCTATTTTCACCTTGTCATATTCCTTCCCTGAGGCAATGAGCTGAAGGTCTGCTGTCTGTTTAAATGGAGCAAGGGAAAAAGAATTACAGGGAGAAAAAACAGGTTAAATTCTGAAATATTGTCTCACCACATATTCAATACACAGAAGCCAAGAAGACTGGCTGCAAGACCTAAAACACTAATGGAGTCTTGTCATTCCCATTTAAACATTTCCAGTGGTTTCTAATTCTGTTGAGTGACACACCTCAAGTTCAGACCTAGCATACAAATTTAGACAAGTTAGCACAAGCCACAAACTTCTCCACTGTTCTTTCCTTTCACTCTCTTCCTCTTCCCCAGTGTTGGGCCATGTTCAATTTCCCTTGTGAGAAGAGAGATGCTGGTCCCTCGGATTTAAACTACAGTGTTCACTAGTATTTGCCCTTAAGATTCTCCCATCCCACCCCACACAAAACAAAACAAAAATCCAGGAGAAAGCAACTATTCTCTAGATTTTTGTTGCTCGATCCAGAGTACATATCACTATTGAGCACTTGAAATGTAACTATTCTGAATTGAAATGTGCTATAATTTCAGACTTCCAAGACTTAGTATCAAAAATATATTAAAAAATCTCATGAACAATTTTTTATATTGAGCACATGTTAAAGTAATATTTTGACTATATTGGGTAAATTTCACCTATTTCTCTTTTTTTTTTTTTAATGTAGATACCGGAAATTTTTAATTGCATATGTGGCTTGCTTCATTGTATTTGGTCTAGCTTGTGACTGATGGAGAACCTAAAATATGAAAGCTTAGAAAGAAAGGATTAAGATTCTGAATGTATTCTATCCTTTGAAGATCCAAAAATTATGGTGCTTTAATGTAAGCCTCCAACAGGGTCAGCCTTAAGTTGGAGTGACTTTATAGGCAGATTATATTTTTTCCAAAAGAAAGCATTCCTTTCCATTTCTAAACACATTTTACTCACAGACCCATAGCATTCTGAAATTTGATTAAGAATTATAGGTAACCCTGTATGCCAACTATAATTGAAAATGAAAAAAATATATATTAAAAAAAGAATTTTATGTATTCCTGCAATTATCCTCAAATAATACAATTTTCTCTTGAAATCACCTAGAACTTACACTCATCCCCCACAGCAGATGTTCAGAAAACTATTAAGCAAATAGTGATAACCCTGCTTCGACTCCCATGAATTCTGCATTCCAGTCCTCCGATGCACAGCTTGTCTTCTGTGGGTCACCGTAATTTCACACTCAGGCAGTCAGCTGAGGGAGAAACAGGGCCACCTGAACCTGAGGCTAATGAAAAATCCTCAGTGGGCTAAACTTGTGCAAAATTGAATCAGTGCATTAACTCTCAAATCTCTGTAGGTTGGCTAAGAAGCGGACACATAAGCAATAATCTGCACAAGGCACAGAGAGACTCATAATGTTAGGGCAGAGGTGGATTTTTGAGAACAATCTGAGCAACTCTCATGTTTTACAAATAATGGAAGTAAGACCTGGGGTAGTTAAACGGATTGTCAGTTAGAGGCAAGGCTGGAATTAGAACCTATGGCTCTTAAGTCTTTCAGTCAGCAAATATTTGCCCAGCTACTCACATGTGCTAGGTACTCTTCTAGGTGCTGGGGTACAATATCAGTTACACGCTTTAGGAAACTCAATGAAAAGTTGGTTTAAAGAGTAAAGGAAATTGGTTGTCATGTAACTGAGAAGTCTGGCTGGCTTCAGGCAACTCTTAACCAGTAGTTCAAATGAATTCACCAGGATGATTCTATCTTCAGTTCTCAGAGTCACTTCTTTAGTGTTGGCTCCATTCTTGCCAGCCTCCCTCATTATTGTCTCAGTAGAACAATTCAGCAGCTCCTGGGGTTCTGTGCTTTCAGGTACAAATCAAGCACAAAAGAGAATCCACTTTAATCTTAGCATAACACAAATAAACAAACAAAAAACACTTGGAAGTGATTCTTGCAGCTCTGATTACTCAAGTTGAGTCCTGTATTCAACCCTGAATCAGTGTGGCCTGGAGATGGGATATGCTGACTGGCTTATGCCAACGTGGGGCCACTCCCAGAGTCAAGATTAGTGTCAGATCTGTCTAAAATACATGCTGAGAATTTCAAGGTACTGTTAGAAAGTAGAAATGAGAAAATAAATTCTTGGAAGCAACAAAAAAGTTAGCTAATATAAAAATAAGTCGATATGAACCTGGAATATTTGTATATCCCTATCTATTTTCATGAATATTTAATTTTTAAGTGAGCAATCTTTTCCCTCAAGTTCTCACAGTTGAGAGATTCCAATATATTAATTCGCTTTTACACTCTGGGCCATGGAATCCTAGGAGTTTCCTAGCTGTGTCACAGGATTTGGAGGGGTCTACAACACTAAGAACCCCAATTCCTTACCTCCAACTTCAAGCAGAGCTAGTTCCCTTTTGTCTGCTTTACATATTGGGCTTCTGTATAAGATTTCATTTGAAGAAAGTGCTTCACTACTGAAATGCAGTTTTAAAACCACTCTTCCGGGTTAATGGTACTGCAATGGTAAAGTCATCTGCATTTTATACTTTCTGTACATTACTTTTTCTTTGATTCAGGAATTTATTCCTTTTGCCATTGTGCCTCTTCCAGTGCTAATTGAAAGGAATCAGAATGTCACAAAGGCATTTCTTGGAACTTAGGTCTTATTGCTGAAAATTCCATTCCACAGGATTCTGATAGTTTGCTAATAGTAGTCATTTCATAGACATTCTTTCCATTTCCTACTTCATTTTCTCACTCAAAATACATGAGAAAGATTTCTACCTCTCTAACACTTCTAAACCCTCAACTTTCAGGTCACAAGTAAGCAAGTAAAATTCTTGACAGATGAGTGAATCCACCGATGAGTTCCATTAATGTAGACACAAGGCAAGTAGAATATGACTGTCCTTGCAGTAATCTACTTGCTTACCTGGAAGGAAGTTATACCCTATAGTTTGGAAATGAACACTTAAAGTAACCCCAGAGAAAACAAAATGTCCCTTACTTCTTTCCATAGTTAGCACTATCTTTGTACTTGTTTCATTCTTCTCTTTCTCTGCTAAATTTTTATGTCCTTCATATTCTAGTCAATGAAATGTGAAATCTGAAAACATAGCACATTTACTATTAGCTCTAAAATAATTCAAACCTTAACAGTACATTTATTTTCATTCAATTTACTTCTGTTTCATTTAATCATAGTGATATTTGGTCTATAAAATATTTTTTATTCTGAAAAAAATATTTTCTGAGAAGTATTTAAGGGATTCAAAATATTTCCTAAAATTCAGTTTTAAACCATGAATAATAGTCATATCATAAGTTTTTATAGAAGGTACTTTCATATAAATAATTTTATTTCCTCACTTAAAAATTAAATAATCATGAAAATAGATGAGGATATACAAATATTCCGGATTCATATTGACTTATTTTTACATTAGCTAACTTTGTTTTTTATTTGGTGTGGTATCTTTCTTAGAGTTCCCTGGAGACATACTCTATGGGGAATTTTTGTGCATGAAATTTTTGGAAGTGTTTGGATACAATAACTATAAGGAAATGAGGGAAGCAGAATTGGACAGAGGGAGAGGTTCATCTGTGAGATGTTACAACAGGGATCCCAGGTTATCATGGAAACTCTAACCAAGATGGGTCCTCAGAGTTGTCCTAAATTGAGGCAAGGGTCCTGTCCTTTGCATCCCACATTTACCAATCATTAAATACAGACTAACCCTGTGGAGTGGGTATATCTTGGGTAAGGCATTTCCCTTCAGCCAAGGGCAATACGAAGAGAGGGGCACAGCTGAGAGCTATCTGCAGCCAACACTCTCAGCAGTTTGGAGAATGGGTGTTTCAGTTCTGATGCGGGGTACCCACTATAGTACAATGCCCTCACCTTCACCCTTACCACCAGAAAAGAGCTTCGAGGGGTAGAATGATACGTATTTATTTGAGCAGTACCAAGGATTTCTGTTCTGTTTTATACCTTGTCTGCCACTTAGATTATTTCTTAAAACTTCGAATGTGTGATTGAGTAAAGTGAAAGACATTTGTTGGTACAATGAAAGTGCAAGCAATAGATGGTTGATAGAATAAGAAAAAAATTTCAGAGGTTCCCCTGGGCCTAAAAGGTTAATTATTAATTAGCATGTATGTGTTGAAAGATGTTAATAGGAAAAAAAAGCATAGACACAAGGCAATGAATTTCTAGAAGTTGAGTTTTTTGGTATGCAATATGTTTCTTAAGTAAAAAGAAAAGAGAGGAAATCACAAGGAAATTATTTTACATATTTCATTGATTAAATGTGCTAGTCTTGATAACACTGAAAAGCTGGGTAGCACTCTTATTTTCAGTAGGGACTGCTGAAGGTACCACGGATGTCCTCACAAAGCAAATATACAAAAAACATTAAAAAGCAAATCAGGGTTGACACAAGATGGAATAAATGATGCTTTCAGCCTAAAGAGTCTGCTTTTAGACTGCGACGACTGATATACTAGAGGCAATCCCTGCTTTGCACAGTACCGTGTTAACTGAAACTCGTGCATATTGAAACCACAGAAAGTAAGGACTGTTTCATTAATTTTTATTTCAATTGCAATTTTATTTTTCTACAAATTTGCCTCTTTCTTGAAAATTATTAAATTGTCTAAATTATTAGACATTAGACATTGGCTTCAGGAAAGAAGAGACCTTATCTGGTTTACTTTGTTATTTTATCCCTACAATCTAACGCAGGGCCTGCCCCCATAGCAGGCATCCAGTAAATATTTGCTGAATGAATGAACTATCAGCTGAATGAAGTAGTGCACAGCAGTCTGGGAACCACACACTCTTTTCTCAGACTATCTGGTACATATCTGAATTGTTTGCTGGGTGAGTCTTGAAAGCTAATGGAACTTTCTGTGGCAAACTATTAGTGCTTGCTTCTTAGAGATGCATGATTTTTATAGCAATCCTTCATAATGTTGTTTTTTAATCAAAGATTAGTTGCTCTTCCATTTTCGACTATTCATTATATGTTGAGTGCCAAAAGGGATCACCATCTATATGAATATGTAATTGGTGAAGCCCATAGTGAATACTTCATATATTATTGTTTATTCATAAACAAGTTTAGACTTTTAAGTTAGAAAAATAATTTAAATTAAAGTTTCTTACTTTGATCAGTGTTATTCATGCTCACATAGACTGAGCTATCCAGTATACAGAATAGGAAAAAAAAAAAATCCATATACTAAATATGTTGCAGAAACAAGACCGGCGAGAAACCAAGCACCACTTGGAGAGTGGGGAAACTCAGGTTTATTATGCCGGCCATCCCAGAAGAGCTAGAGCTCTGAAGATCTGGGCTCGGAGCTCAGGGGTAACCTTACTTTTATAGGGCTTAACAAGCAAAGGCAAACAATCAAAGGGGAGGGTGTTTCTTTAGCTGATTTTGAGATCACTCTGCCCTTCGGCCTATGTACCAAGCATGTCTACAGAAGCAGAACAAAGAGCTGATTACAAGGTTAGCCATTTGAGTAGAAAATTCCTCTTCAAATAAAGGGCGGAATTGCAAAATGAGATGTAGCAAGGTTTAAAGGCACTGGGGAAACTGAGTAATACCTAGATAACAAAGTGCTTAACCTCAGTTTCTTAATTTATTTTTGACTATCAAACTTTTAAGCATGAGACAGTAGCTTCTTTACCAAATATGTCCTAATATTTTGGAACCACCAAATTTTTGGATTATATAAACTGCTCATAGAAACTCTGGTGCCTTCTTCAAAGTCACATTTTCTGTCAATTACCCTTGTGTCTCAGACTAGACTCAGACCTCAAGTTCATTTTCTCCTTTTCTTAAGTTTATTTGTCATTCGTGGATTATCTCTCCCTCTCATTTCTCATTAAAGATACACAGTTTTCTTATTTTCATCCCTAAGGAACAAGTAGAAAACAGCCCAATATAATGGTGGCCATTGAATTAACTCTCTCATTGCCTGAGTGGCTGGTACTCCCCCCACCTTTTCAAAGTGACACCACTACAAAATTCCAGAATGCCCTCCCTACGGTCCTTTGTGTTAAATCCATAAAAGCTGAAGCACTACTGTATAGCAGCCAGACTAACAATAGTAGAGGGTTAACCACAGAAGGTGCTTACAAAGATGAGAAACAATAACCCACAATTGAGTGAATTACCAGTTTCATGACCCAGGCACAGGAAACATCATTAAGGATGAAATGCACAAAAATGACTGTATTTTAGTCAGGAACTCTGATTTAAAAGAAAAAATTAATAAGAAGTTATGTTTGTTTATTCTTACTGTTCTTATTCCCATTACCATTGTGAGTGAAACCAGGTCATGGTAGGTTAGGATTTACTTTTTAATTCAAAGTTGTTGTTGTTTGTTTGGTTTGGTTTGGGTTTTTTGTCCATATGAATAAAATAACAGTCAGGCAAAAAAGAATCTTTTCTTTGAAGGTGCTCCTGTTATGGGAGTAGAGCAGAACACAATCCGTGTTCTTTTCAATGAGCGCAAAATGTTAAACAATGCCCGGCCTTACATTGAAAAGTTGTGTAAAATCTAATCAAACCAGCCAATGTAAAACATTCTTGAGTGGGAGGATGGCTTTCCAACGCTCTTTACACAACAAGAGGAGGAGAGTTTGTTCCTTTTTTCTCTTAATAGGCGCACTGCTATATAAATGCTGCTTAAGCTGTCATGAAAGCCACTTTTTATTTCCCTTAGCTTACATGACTGGCAGACGAACTATATTATTGTCTAGTAAAACTGAAGTAAATAGAAGAGCAAATTGTAGTAGGTCTGCTTTAAACGTTGTTGAAGCCTTCTTGATTATTCTGTCACTTTAAGGCTTGCAATATGTGTGGATATTGCTTGATGGATTATAAATCACAGCTATATCTATTATCACTTTCGATCCTCACAAAAACACTGCGACTTAAGGAGAGATGATATCTGACAAATTGCAAAACTCCTGTGGCTCAGCCATGCCTGCAAGTTTTCAGTAAT
>NW_011888882.1:2455117-2467381 GCF_000151845.1 Pteropus vampyrus
GAGGAGAGTTTGTTCCTTTTTTCTCTTAATAGGCGCACTGCTATATAAATGCTGCTTAAGCTGTCATGAAAGCCACTTTTTATTTCCCTTAGCTTACATGACTGGCAGACGAACTATATTATTGTCTAGTAAAACTGAAGTAAATAGAAGAGCAAATTGTAGTAGGTCTGCTTTAAACGTTGTTGAAGCCTTCTTGATTATTCTGTCACTTTAAGGCTTGCAATATGTGTGGATATTGCTTGATGGATTATAAATCACAGCTATATCTATTATCACTTTCGATCCTCACAAAAACACTGCGACTTAAGGAGAGATGATATCTGACAAATTGCAAAACTCCTGTGGCTCAGCCATGCCTGCAAGTTTTCAGTAATTCCCCCTAGTAATTTATTCCATGGAATATTGCTGTGTGACATGTTTCCCTTTATAGGGAATCATGGAAATAATTCCATACTGGACAAGCGCTCTTTCTATAAAGTTAAATCAAGACATTTTACTAACAGAGAATATATAACACAGCACCTATAACAAGCATAACGTATACAGAGTGCTGTATACCGGGTATAAACACTGAGAATTCCCAGGCTAGATCAGTTTGTGAAAATCCTCCTTCTATTTGCCTGCAAACAAAACCTGAAGATGCATGCTGCTCCATCAGCTAAGCCACAGCTTCTCGGGGATCATGAGAACTGACTGAAATATCTTTCCTGGGCCCTTTCCACAAAACATTGACATTTATATCAGTACAAAGCACATAGCATTTTTTTAGGAGATTTGGCTCTAGCATAACTAACCTGGTTTGGACATCACATATATGTAGCTTTCCTTTCCCTCTTGTATGTGCTTAATGGTTGTCTTGTCTGCTGCTATGGGCAGAGCCTAGGATTCCAAGTCCGCTCTTCTAGGATTCCAAGTCCACTCTTTGTACAAGCTTTGCTTGATATTTTGCCTTGGAAACAAGGCCACTGTCCCTGATTGCTGTGTGTCAGAGCAATCTATCAGGTGCTCTTGCTTCCCAGCAGTCCACTGCTCTCCATAGTGTACCTTGAAATTGTGCTCCAGTGTCCTTGCAGGACTATATCTGTTCTCACAGCTTGTGGCTGTCCCCACATCAGCTCTCCAAATCACATCTGCTCAGTTATCCTGTTGTCATCTATTCTTCTCACCTGTGGAGCTCCAGTATGGCAATCTGTGCTGGTAGGCTGGCTGCATACCAAGACATTATTGTTGATGTTGGTCCTAACTTGCCATTTAATGTTTAACATTATTCACAAGTGCATGAGAAGAACCAGGTGGATTTTTTTAAATCCATCCCTGTCTCAAAGCTGTGGGATAGGTTGCACATTACTTCCCATTCTCTCTAAACTCTCATTTTATAAAGTCAGAAGCACGATGCTGTCTTGGTGTTTTCCAATTTCCAGAAAAGGATATTTATCTTCTTAATTTAATTTTATTCTTATGTTCATTCCTTGCAACCTTGGGCAAGATGCTGCCTACATAGCATTAGCAATAAATTTTGTATTATAATTTTAAACCGTAGATTGCCAAGGCCTTTTCTATACAATTCTGTATAGCTTGTCTATGCTGAGCAGTATCTACAACCTAGATGCCACCCTATGATTCACTGGTTGTATTGCTAGTGAAAACAAACACTAAAACTCAAATTCTGTCAGGCTACAATCAATTCCCATACAGTAACATATGTTTTCAAATTCACAACTGAAAATAATGTGATATTATTTTAATCATGTATATACAATCTGCTGTCTTCTCAAAGTAATATAAGATTGTAATGGAACACATATAAAGTGACCTTTCAAAGATCTAATTTAAAAAGTCCCCACAGTGATCACTTTATTTGGTGAGTTTCTAGCATTTGAGTCCACTCCACCTTGGGAAGCTCCTCATTGATTCTGGCTGTTAAAGAGCATAGTTTCTTTGTCCTTCCACAAAAGTAACTACTCATATGAAAAACACCTGTCTTTGTCAAGTAGCAACTTTAAGCAGTTAGCTGCTGCTACTGACTAGAGCAGAGCTTCGGGGCACAGGTCAACTTTTACAGTGACTATATGCCCAACTTTGAATTTTCATAAAGAAAATGCTGTGCTCCAACATTTCAACTAACATTTAGGTCTAAGCAATATGCTAGACATTTTAATATTTACTGTCTTATTTAATCCTGAGAACATCCAATGAAATATATTATTTTCTTCCTGATACAAATCAAGTGAATGAGTCCTGGGGTGGTCTAGCAACTGTCCAGTTATGCAGCTAGTAAATGATATGGGAGGTGAATATCACTGCAGGTCATATGTATTCTACGACTCCATTTCATATTAAGCTTTTTGTACTGGCAGAACCTGTGAAACACAGAGGCCAGTCTCAGAGAGATGGTATTATTAAAAAATAAGAAAATAATAAAAAAAATAATAATAATTAATTAGTTAACTCGAAGTTTCTACCTACATTTTTTTAAGCCATGTAAAGAGAATTTAAACAACAAAACATAGAAATAGTTGTTAAAAATCATCTTTCCTTTTTTATCAATGGTCCTTTACAACCTCACTTTCTCTGAGTCTTCTCATTTAAAACTTCACAAAAACTTCCACCATCCCTGGTCTTCTACAGCTTTCTGTCCTTTACAAAAGAACATTATTCTCCTAATCCTACCCTTCTTCTTTTCTATCTATAATTTCAGTTCTCTATCATTCTCAACATTTTTATTCAGCATCTCAAAATTCCAAAGAACCCATCAGGCAGAGTAGGAGGACGCTGCTAGGAGCATGCTGAAGGCAGAGTAGGGGATGACTTGAGTGGACAAAGCCAGTGTCATTTTCAGCAAGCAGTGGGATAAGACAAACCTGGGAGTATTCATATATTAACAGCTTTTCCCCACAACAACAACAAAAGAAACCTAGGAACATTCATAGGAAGGTCACTTTTAACAAATCCACCACTTTCTTGGAAAAATAAGAATCATGCTGTGCTACTCAATTCCATTTAAGTTTTAGCATCCCTGCTGTTTGCCTTAAAACTCCTCTTGACAACCAGTGAGTTATACTTCTAGGATAAATTCATCTAGCTCCTGCTAGAATATCTTCCCTAGTTCTCACACTTGTCACAGACAAAAATATTTTATCTAATAGGGTTAGAAAGGGGGGGATATTTAAATATGGCTGTAAGATCTCTAATAAGAATTAGCACATTAAAAAATGAAAGCTCAGTTCTAAAGATTACACTTCTATATCAGTTAAGTATTTCAAAAAAGGCTGGAAAACAAATAACCTCATACAATATAATAACAAACGTGTATCTAGCTCATGGATCTATGTGTCTTTGGGGACAGCTGATCCAGGCTATGATGGAGCTTGATGATCTCAACTGTTTACTTATGTGACGAAATCAGCTGGAGATTAAACTTGGTTGCACTAAGGCATTTTAATTCTGTTCTGCATGTCTCCCATCCTCCTCCTGCCTTTTCACAGTAGCAGAAGTGCTGGAGAGCGAACTCAACAGTGCAAGCCTTGCTCAAGCCTTTGGTTACATCATGCTCTCTAACATTTCATTAACCAAAACAAGTCAAATGACCAAACCCAAAGAAAAGTAGTAGGGAAAGACATTCTGCCTCCTTATCAGGACAAATCACAAAGGCACGTAGCGATGGGCATGATGCTGGAAGAGGTAAAGAATTAGGGACGTTGATAAAGTCTACAACATTTGAACTATTTTTCCTGAGTACCATCCTACCAAAAGTTAGATATCGTTCCTTCTGGTAGTGTCAGCTCTAAATGCAGACATCTTTCATTTATTCATTCACTACTTTTTCATTTAACACATACTATTGAGTTCTTCAGACAAGTGTTTAATAGAAATATGAGTCACATATGAAATTTAAAATTTTCTAGTAGCCACATTTTTAAAAGGTCAAAACCAACAGGTAAAATTAAATGTAATAGTATGTTTTATTTTAGCAAATATATTTAAAACGTTATCATTTTGACACGTAATCAATATGAAAATTATTAATGAGACATTTTACATTCCTTTTTTGGGGATAAATCTTCAAAATCCAGTGTGCATTTTTTACTTACAGCCCATCTCAGTTTGGACTAGTCACATTTCAAGTGCTAAAAAGCCACAAGTGACTAGTAGCTACAGTGAAGTTATAGACTAAAATCGTACTTGATGCTGAGGATACGAGACACGTGTTCTGTGAATCTTACAATCTATAGAGAAAGGAGAGTTCATTTAAATAGCGTAGTCATTATATATCCTTCTGAGAAGTTTACATTTTAACTGACTTTTTTGGAGAAAATTATTGTGTTGATACCGCTCAGATTTTGTCATGTCACTGTGCAGCAACTCCTTTCCTTATTCTAATAGTACTCTTTTACACATCCCCATGCAATCTCCTTAGCCTCGTTTATTTGGTGACATTTCAACATGCCTTTTCAAAATCTCTTTTGGAGAGTCATCACTGCCCTCCAAAGGCTGACAACAAAGATGTGTTTTTTTGTAAAATCAGTGTAGTAAAGGGATATTACCTGAGATCTTATTACCAGGTAGATACATTTTGACATTATGACTTTCTCTGATAAGAGCCGGGAAAGCCCAGAATCCTTCATGATAGAAAAGTTAAATGGAAAGTTGTCTTTCTCAGTGCTTATCTGCTTTAAAGAAAAATATTGTGGGTGGTTATAGAGAGAATTCATAATAAAAGTAGATAAAGAGTGACTCTTGCTTCAGAAGTAGTAGAAGAAATAACAGAGGCAGAGGATGGGGAAAGTGAGAGGGGAAAAAAGGAAACATTAATGGTGTTTATCTATTCTTGATTTGATTAAGCTGATAACTGCCTAAAAGAAAGTTTTGACTTTTCCACACTAAACTGTCCAAGCAAGGTTTATCAAAGAGGTAATTTTTAGAAAGTAATTATTATCTATTGAAGTTTTAGATAAAAGGCCCCGGAAAGAATAAGGGGATAAGATACTTTCTTTGTAGTCTAAAAAATTCTGATGTTCCTTTAAATATATAGGCATAGCTTAATGAACTGAAAGTGGTCTCTTTTAAATCCCATGATTCCTATCATGATTTCTTTTCTCTTTTTTAATCCTGTTCTGGTTATTGCATGCCTTTTCAGCGGTGGTTCATTGCTCTGATTGTGTATCCATTGATATCAAAACCACTTTGGCCAAATGTCGTCTCACTTCCTTGTTCCTCTGGCAACATGAGAGGTCCCAGTGATGGCACTTGGAGTAACACTTTCAGGGAACTCAGAGCACCATTGATTTTCATTGGTGACTTTCATCAATACTCCCCTCCAAACAGCAAAGAGTTTACATAGTTTGTGATGATATAGTACAGAGAATAGCATTCTGGATTTTAAGCTCTGACATGCTGTTTTTACATGACATCACTGATAACTACAGTTATGGCTCTTGTATTTTTCATACTAGACACTTTAGAAAATGACTATAATTATGTAGAGAAGAGAGACCAGATTATATGGTGGGCTTTTGTACACTTTAAATTACAAAAATATATTTGTGCATCTATGCTAGTTTTTCACGAAGAATTTAAATCAGAACAACACTGGTCTTGTGGCTAGTGACAAAGGATCAATTTAATTATTCCAAATAATATTTTGCACCACAAGTGAATGTCCACCAGATACCTCCTCTCCCTGTCCCCACATCTAACATTCTTGCTTTTAACATTGAAATACTTTCTGTCATTTTCTTTCATTGAGACACTTTTGGGTGGGGAATAAAAATAAATTGAAAAGACTCAAGCAGTAGTAAACTAGTGGAAATTTGGTGCTTTATGAATTTGTGCTTTATGAATAAAGAAAGGCAACTATAATAGGATGGACATCATGAGGTCAAAAGCCTCCTCTCCTAGGTCAGAAAGTGTGCAGGGACTTTCATTTAAGTGAAAAAACAGGAAGCTTTGCACCAGAAACATCGTCATTAACTCAAGCACAGAGAATGGTCCTGTGAGAAAGCATAGGCTCCACTAAACAGCTCTTAAAGTCACTTAGTAAAGAATAAAAATAGTGGCTGGTGGAGTGTGTGGGGTGTGTGTGTGTGCGCACGCGTGTGTGTAAAAGCTTGAGAACTAACTTAAAACAGTTTAAACTGAAGTCAATAAATAAGTTGTTTGGTTGCAAATTATCTAAGAATCTTTATATCCCCATGGCTTAAAGCAAAAAAGGCACACCATAAATATTTATTAGATGAACAAATAAATGAATTCCATCTAATTAAACAAATTTTAGTGACTATCGGTTTACCTTTTTCTGTATAGTAAACTCCTTCAAACAGAAAGGAGGATCTAAGAATTAGCCTTTCAGATACAACCATTAGCTCTCTGTCCTTGCTGCCATGTCTCAAAGATCAGAAGGAGTCCTATCAACTGCAGAAACAGAAGCCAGAGCTAAATAAAAGTGGCAAAATAAGGCTGCAATTCTCATCTCCTAGTTTAAAACCCAAACTGCAGCCTCTTACCTGTGGCCTAAACAGACAAGTACCAAAGGGAAGAAATGGAGGTCTGATCTTAACATGCTTATTACTTATGCTGTATATCCCTTCCCCACCAAGGAAACCCTATTCCAGTTTCAAGATTAGGGTCAGAGACACTCTGTATCTTCCTTTAGCAAAGCAAAAGCCATTAACATTTTCCCAGGAAAGATCTTTTCCAATTATCAGATAATCATAAGATCTACATTTAGGACATAGGAGAATTTCACTTATTCAATGAATAATCATCAAGTGTATTCTTCAATGAAATAGATCTGTCTCCTTCATAATTAGACCAACTCTCAACATTTCTGTAGCAGTAAACTTTGTTACCACTATCATAATTATCTTTTTGTAGTTGCTAAGATATGTTGAAAGTAAAGGATTTATAAAATTCTTATAATTCTAAAATTCTATATATAAATACGCACCTAGTAACATTTTTATTAAATGTTAATGAACAGATACGATACTGCTCTTAGAGAGCTTATATTCTGATAGTGCTTATATTTTGTTTCTCTGCTTCTTTCCCTCTCCCTACTCTCTGTGTTAATTAATACTTTATCCGATTTGCATGCATGTGTCATGGTTATAATTTATTAGTTGAAAATCCAGACCACACTAGTGTAGAAAACTACCATAAGAAATGTGAGTCCCAATTAATGAACAAACATTGGTATGTGTGTATGTGTGTGTGAGTAAAAGGGACTTTTCCCAGAAATTCCAAAATCATAGACTCTTACGCATTAAACTTGCTTAGAGGACATATAGTCAATGATTTTCAACTCAGTTGCATATTACAGTCACCTGGGTAGCTTCTGAGGCTCTGGTTTCCCACCCCAGACCCGAGCATGAATTTTTTCTTCTTTTTCATAAGTTAACATTTTATTTAATGTACAGTAGCTTTTGATATTAATTCATTGCTAAAACCTTTGGTTAAAGGAATTTTTTAATTAATTTTTTTATAGTGACATTGGTTAATGAAATCCAGTAAGTTTCAGCTATACATTTTAACAGTAAGGCATATATATATTTATACTGTGTGTTCACCTCCCATAGATAGATTTTTTTCCTGTCACCACATGAATATTTTTTTAAACTCAGATGTATTCTAAAGCGCAGACAAGGTTTAAAAACCCCATGTTTGGTCCAATCTCTTTTCATATGGATAGACAAGATAAAAACCCTCTGGGGAAAACCAGCTAATATGAAATAAATGAAGGCTATCTTGATGGTCTTGACACTAATTTTTATGATACAAATTGATAAACTGATTTTTGTAAAGGACTAGCTTTTAAAAGTATATTTAACCTGATGTTTTCTATCAGCATAAATGAATTAAGATGATCATTTGTCATTAAAAACAGTTGCCAGAGATAATCTGCATGAAGGTTCAGAGCGATTTCCATAACAATTCAGTATTAACATCTTTTTAGTTTGGACTCACTTGAACTTTCTTTTGATAACATTCACAGAAGGAATCATGCTTCTTAAATTTTTCTATCATATAGACTTGAGGAAAAAAAACCATGATGCTGTGCAGGATAACTTAACATGTGAATTTCTTACATTTCCTAGCATAGTTGACCTCCTTGCCTTTCACCAAAAATAAGTTAATCTTTGATTGTTGTGAAGAGTTTTTGAAACATATTTATAACTTTTATAAAGAAGATATCTTAAATCATTTTAGCATAGGTGATCCATTATTAAAGTCATTATGTCAAATATGTATAACATTTCCCGAGAAACATTCTGAGAAAACAGCGCCGATAACTGAAGACAGAGATAGTTAAACATTTTCCTGTTCTTTAACATCTGTCTTGTCTATATGTGTATATCGGTTGATCCCATCAAAGTCTAAAATATTTCAATTCAGTGTAAAATTGCAGTACCAATTGTTATATGGCATATATTTTATCTTCTGGAGAAACGGAAAAGCATATCTAAATGCATCATGCCTACACTCAGAAGTAATGCGAATCTTCTGTCTCGCCAGTGCCAGAAATAAATGAAAATGGTAGTAAAGGCTAAAAATATTTTTCTCTTTTGTACTCACACAAAGTTTTGTATATAGCGATCATCATCATTGCATTAAGCATTCTCAGTAAGCCAAACATTCTACTATAGGCAGAGGAATGTTGAAGGCATCGTCCCTATCCTCTACTCTTATTAATCAAAAGACAATAAATACAGTTTAAAGTAGTTGGGAATAAATAATAAACATTTAATGAAGAAAAATTATAAGTACAAAGATGTTCTATGAATTATGAATAGAGCTATATACATTTACACAATTTTTCAACCTATTATAAGCCTCCAATAAGAACTGTTTACCTAATTAGAAAGTTGAACTGAGAGTCTTTAAGTGTCTGTTACCTTATGTAAATTGTGTATGGTTTGTACTAATTATGGCCATAGTGCAAAAAATAGAGAAATTTGTGTGTTTTAGTGATCACTTTTTGTAAAGATCTGGAAAAAAAAATGTCCATAGCAGAACCACAAAGTAAAGAAAATCAGTGTATTAGAAGAAGGCCAGATGGTAGTCTGTAATGAATACCATAATGCCTTTGTGGAATTTACCACTACTCAGAATTTGAAATTCCACATTTTAATCCTGAGAATTAGAGTCAAGGAGGCAATCTCATTCTGTTCAGACTCACAAGGACTGAAGCACTTGAGCTAGGCTGTCAATTCATGAATGGGGACCACTTTGCTACTGTGTCCAAAACATTGACATCCTTTGTGTCCTCTACCTAGAGTGTCTCTTTCTGACTTGGCAGTCACTGGAGAAGCTGACTGGTAAACATGGATGTATGTGAGAGACAGAGACATCCAGACCAAAGGGAAGTCTGAAGAATCTTCTGAATTAAGTGACTTCCCTGGTTACCAGGATGATGTAAGATTCTGATCAACACTGACAACTTCTGATTCTCTCTTCTTCATTCTCAAAGCTAGTGGTAGTCAAGCCATGTTCTACAGAACTCTAGGGTTCTGTATAAGGATTATTTTGAAGGAGATGGATCCTCTTAAAAAGAAGAAAAAAAATTTTAACTACTGCTCTCGCCTTATCATCTTCTCCCTGTTATATTTAATACAATTTTAGTTCCTGTAATCACATTTCAGGATTGTCTCCTTATAATGACATTATTTACAGATTTTTCTTTATGGAGTACATATTGGGAATTCCCAAACTCTTCAGTCACTCTTTTATTATGAAAATCACAGAAGTCCTATTATCTAGGGATACTCATGGATGTTTTATGCATAGCTTTTACTTGTTTAATTCTTATCATACAATATTATTTGTCTTGTTTCCTTGGGAAATTTTCAAAATTATAAGGAAGAATTTTACTTTTATTAATAGGAGCCGTTATAGGGTATTCCAAATCTTTGAGTGACAATTAGATAAATAAAACTTTTTGTATTTTCATACAATATTGAGAGGAAAATCTACATAAAGTATACTGTAAGTGTGCAATTTCATATTTTTTTAGAACTCATAAACATCTTTACTCCATGTTGCTAAAAAATCTTCAGAATGGCTATGACATTTGTTGGCAATCTCATACTTTTAACAAAGCATCAATTTTTAAAGAAATACAAAAGGTTTGTGCTATAATTATAGAACATATTTCAATTTTCCTGCAAAGGGACAAACCCAATCTTGCTAATAGTCATATTAAAAAACAAAACAAAAAGTTTAGCAAGTAAAATGTCATACACTTGAAAATCATTTTTTTCTCTTATACAGGAGAAAAGCATGTATATAGAGGCAGAGCATAAGAATTTGTCCTTCCATCATTCAGTTAAGCTCATTTTTTTTATTTATATAAAAAAGAGCAAAGTAAGCAATGCCACTTCAGCATATCTCTTGGAGTTTAAGTAACAGGAAAAAAGAAATCATGACTGTGCCCTGGTGGAATCTCTTATTTTCCTTGAAAAGCAGTTGAATATTAAATAGTAAATCACTACTTGCCTAAAATATCTTGTAATACCCTGGGGAAAAACTGTAAAATAGCCTACTCTGATTTTTAAGACAACTATTCATAGTCATTCTCAAAATGCATTTATTGCAGAAAGTTTCCTTTTTTTTTATTTCTTTCCTTATTTATTTTTTTGTTTTACAAACTTCATAACATTAAATACCCTGAGAAAACTAGAAGACACTTATAATGGAACCACTGGTCTATATAAACTCAAGTTCAATTACCGCTTATATAAGTATGCCTTAAGTAAGCTTCAACTAGTTTAAAAACAACAACAACACACACACACACACAAAACCAGAAGGTTAAGCCCGCTCAAGAATTTTATTCAAGCAAAAAATTTGCATTGTCTACTCACATTTCCTGGCCTTCCTTCCTTCTAGATTTCCTCAATCTTAATTCTATCACTTTCCAATTTGGAAAACATTATCTGGCCACAGCTAACACAATCAGAAGCCTTTGTAAAATGTGTACTCCTTTGTCCTCCTATTCAGAATAATACACTCACAGTCCCATTGTTTCATTGCTT
This sequence comes from Pteropus vampyrus, assembly GCF_000151845.1. NCBI lineage: Eukaryota > Metazoa > Chordata > Mammalia > Chiroptera > Pteropodidae > Pteropus > Pteropus vampyrus. Next base: position 2,466,148 of record NW_011888882.1, read on the forward strand.
TTAGGTTTGCAGTGGATGTTCTTATTTTAAGCTACTGTAAGAAATATTTATCTTATTTGGGGTAATGTCAGTATATAGCATAGGCTAAAATTTCATATCTACCTTTGAATCTCTGAAGTTCTTTTTGCCCTTTTCAGGTAAATATCCAAGAACTAGGAATCAGTTTGTACTTGGGAAAACTATTTTTCAAAATAATCAATCTCTACTCAAAAAAAAAAAAAAAACTTTAGCTGTTAATGATTTAAGTATCGAATTTTTGCTTATTTTGTCAAAGATAAAAGATGTCCAAAGAGAAATATAAAATATTTGAAAATATCACAGTGAAAATAGCAAGCATTGTGTTTGCTTGTCCACATAACTCAGGGCTTATCTGAAGATTCTCCATGTCATGCAAAAGAACAGCTCTTTTATAAATAATCTGTGAAAATTTTGTAGAATTATCAGATGAAAGTTATCTATTTTTAACTTCCACTTTTTGATAGAATAATAATATATTTCCTTTTGTTCATTTACTCTTAGACTTAAGTGATAATCTATCTACTGTGAGAGAGAATGAACTCCAACCTTTTAAAAACAAAGTAGAAATATCAGCATCATGCACTTGAATACCTTTTGAACCCCTACTACTTATGTAGCATTCTGCTACAAGATACAAAAGAATATCATATTTCTTTGCCTTCAATGTACCTACAAGTAATTTAGAAAATAAGATACACGGGAAAAAATAAAAACACAAGACAGTTTGTGGTTCAAGAATTATTGCAAGGGAATTATTCATAATTCTTGAGTGCCTACTATGTGCTAAGTGCTCTGCTGAATGCTGAGTATTAAAAAATGAGGCAATTACAAACAGAAATGGTTGCTTTCTTCTAGAGAGATGAGGCTGGAGAATTGGAAAGGGATTGGATGATGTAAGTACTTGATTTTTATCCAGAGAACAATGGGAAGGCATTGAAGGTTTTTAAACAAGGGACGGATGTGATCAGTTGTGTATTTTTAAAAGAACACTCTAAATGCCATGAGGAGAATATACTGGAGGGAAACAAAATGGGATATGGGAGACAGAAAAAAGACATGCAATATTCCAGGCAACAGGCGAGGTCTTAGTGGTGGTGGTGATGCTGGTGGAAGAGAAGAGAGAGAAGGTTTATATCAAAGAAAAAGGACAAAGTAGATAGATTTGGAGATTGTTAGGAAACAAAATCAAAAGGATTTGGTGATCAGCACGTCTGAG
>NW_011888882.1:2469306-2488397 GCF_000151845.1 Pteropus vampyrus
GATACTGCTCTTAGAGAGCTTATATTCTGATAGTGCTTATATTTTGTTTCTCTGCTTCTTTCCCTCTCCCTACTCTCTGTGTTAATTAATACTTTATCCGATTTGCATGCATGTGTCATGGTTATAATTTATTAGTTGAAAATCCAGACCACACTAGTGTAGAAAACTACCATAAGAAATGTGAGTCCCAATTAATGAACAAACATTGGTATGTGTGTATGTGTGTGTGAGTAAAAGGGACTTTTCCCAGAAATTCCAAAATCATAGACTCTTACGCATTAAACTTGCTTAGAGGACATATAGTCAATGATTTTCAACTCAGTTGCATATTACAGTCACCTGGGTAGCTTCTGAGGCTCTGGTTTCCCACCCCAGACCCGAGCATGAATTTTTTCTTCTTTTTCATAAGTTAACATTTTATTTAATGTACAGTAGCTTTTGATATTAATTCATTGCTAAAACCTTTGGTTAAAGGAATTTTTTAATTAATTTTTTTATAGTGACATTGGTTAATGAAATCCAGTAAGTTTCAGCTATACATTTTAACAGTAAGGCATATATATATTTATACTGTGTGTTCACCTCCCATAGATAGATTTTTTTCCTGTCACCACATGAATATTTTTTTAAACTCAGATGTATTCTAAAGCGCAGACAAGGTTTAAAAACCCCATGTTTGGTCCAATCTCTTTTCATATGGATAGACAAGATAAAAACCCTCTGGGGAAAACCAGCTAATATGAAATAAATGAAGGCTATCTTGATGGTCTTGACACTAATTTTTATGATACAAATTGATAAACTGATTTTTGTAAAGGACTAGCTTTTAAAAGTATATTTAACCTGATGTTTTCTATCAGCATAAATGAATTAAGATGATCATTTGTCATTAAAAACAGTTGCCAGAGATAATCTGCATGAAGGTTCAGAGCGATTTCCATAACAATTCAGTATTAACATCTTTTTAGTTTGGACTCACTTGAACTTTCTTTTGATAACATTCACAGAAGGAATCATGCTTCTTAAATTTTTCTATCATATAGACTTGAGGAAAAAAAACCATGATGCTGTGCAGGATAACTTAACATGTGAATTTCTTACATTTCCTAGCATAGTTGACCTCCTTGCCTTTCACCAAAAATAAGTTAATCTTTGATTGTTGTGAAGAGTTTTTGAAACATATTTATAACTTTTATAAAGAAGATATCTTAAATCATTTTAGCATAGGTGATCCATTATTAAAGTCATTATGTCAAATATGTATAACATTTCCCGAGAAACATTCTGAGAAAACAGCGCCGATAACTGAAGACAGAGATAGTTAAACATTTTCCTGTTCTTTAACATCTGTCTTGTCTATATGTGTATATCGGTTGATCCCATCAAAGTCTAAAATATTTCAATTCAGTGTAAAATTGCAGTACCAATTGTTATATGGCATATATTTTATCTTCTGGAGAAACGGAAAAGCATATCTAAATGCATCATGCCTACACTCAGAAGTAATGCGAATCTTCTGTCTCGCCAGTGCCAGAAATAAATGAAAATGGTAGTAAAGGCTAAAAATATTTTTCTCTTTTGTACTCACACAAAGTTTTGTATATAGCAATCATCATCATTGCATTAAGCATTCTCAGTAAGCCAAACATTCTACTATAGGCAGAGGAATGTTGAAGGCATCGTCCCTATCCTCTACTCTTATTAATCAAAAGACAATAAATACAGTTTAAAGTAGTTGGGAATAAACAATAAACATTTAATGAAGAAAAATTATAAGTACAAAGATGTTCTATGAATTATGAATAGAGCTATATACATTTACACAATTTTTCAACCTATTATAAGCCTCCAATAAGAACTGTTTACCTAATTAGAAAGTTGAACTGAGTGTCTTTAAGTGTCTGTTACCTTATGTAAATTGTGTATGGTTTGTACTAATTATGGCCATAGTGCAAAAAATAGAGAAATTTGTGTGTTTTAGTGATCACTTTTTGTAAAGATCTGGAAAAAAAAATGTCCATAGCAGAACCACAAAGTAAAGAAAATCAGTGTATTAGAAGAAGGCCAGATGGTAGTCTGTAATGAATACCATAATGCCTTTGTGGAATTTACCACTACTCAGAATTTGAAATTCCACATTTTAATCCTGAGAATTAGAGTCAATATTCCAGGCAACAGGCAAGGTCTTAGTGGTGGTGGTGATGCTGGTGGAAGAGAAGAGGGAGAAGGTTTATATCAAAGAAAAAGGACAAAGTAGATAGATTTGGAGATTGTTAGGAAACAAAATCAAAAGGATTTGGTGATCAGCACGTCTGAGGGTAAAAAGAAGGATCAAATCTACCTTGATACCTTTTTAAAAGGTTCAAGACCCTGGTTTTTGGCTTATCCAACTGATGGCTGATAATGCTGTTTACAAAAATAAGGAACACTGGAGGAAAGCTGTGTTTGAGAGGAGGATTTTTATGAGTACAGTTATGGACAAATTCAGTTTGAGGAGCCTTCAAGACATCCAAGTTGAGATGTCAACTATTTAGTTAGAAATAAAAGTCTGGAGATAAGAAAATGTTCGGCCAAAGATAAGACTTAAGAGTCATCATCAAATGATAGCATCATATCCTTGATGAGCTCTCTCAATATATACAATGAAAAATAAGATAGACTAGATTAGGGTTCTCTCACTATGAATTAAAAAGTTCTGGAAACGTTTCAGGGGAAAGGAGGCCTGGATCATTTTTACAAAAGTAGGATATCGATAAGAAGAGAGAGAAGTAGAAATGAATGAAATGGCAGGTACACAATAAAAATATAAATAAATAAATTGCAAAGATCTTTTTGGTTGCAAATAACAAAGATACTAACCCAAACTGGCTTAATAAAAAAGAAAAAATCTACAAATTTACACATAACTAAAAATTTCAGGTTATTCCACCTGTAAGCAAGGCTCTTCTCCAGGAGTGAAATAACATACTCAGAACCCAGTTTCTTTTTTTCTATTTCTCAGGTATTTTCTTGACAAGGACTTAAATTCTGGCAGGTTGCCGGTAGTTCTTCACACTGCTCATGTACAGCAAGAAAAACAAAGGGAGTTTTTTTGTTCGTTTTTAACACAATAGGAGAACAAAAATTCCAGAATGGAGCTTAGTAACCAATTAAGGTCATGTGCTCATCCGTAAGATTGTAGGTAGAGACTGAGATACACAGATTATTTTAAGGTAATTAGGATGCACCTCTGGAGTAGAGACAAATTTCTCACCAAACCACCTAGAGTGTTAGGAAAGGGAGATAGGAAATCTAGAAATCTATATTGTGGGGAGTCTTAAATGCCAAGTTAAGGACCTTGGATTTAATCCAATAGACCAAAAGTTGCTCTTGTGTTTTGAACAGAAGAGAAATCCAAAAAAAATAAAAAGTTTTAGGAAGTTAAGTCTTAAGACAACTGTAGTACACACTTCAATGTTTAAGAAAAAAAAGAAAAAATAAATCTGTTAAAGAGTCTACAGCAAGAGTCTAAGAAATAGTGAAAGCCCAGACTGTGGTTGCATAAGAAATGTTGATGAAAGGACGACAGTAATGAAATGATGGATGTGAACAGTATTTCCCAAACAATCTACAGGATTTAGCAAGATAGTAATAATGAACTCTTCAGTGTAGAACTTCATACCCTTTCACTGAGATTTCAACTAATATCGTAGCTTTAGCACTGAGGCAAAGATGAGATCCTTTCTTTTACCATAATACTGACTCTTTTTCCAAACCTAGCCCTGAGCTAGGCTTTCCATTCATTTTTTTCTAATTAGTTACCACGATCTTGTGACCCATTATTACTTGCAAGTACAACTTTCATAGGAGTCAAAAGGAAGGCAAGTTCCAACCTCCACAGAATGAGAATTTGCAGATTACACTGCAGTGTAAAAAGGTAGATATCACTACAATCATTGCAGCGACACTTAAAAATTGTTTTTGAGAAATTTGTCAACCTGCAACGATTCTGTTAACAAGCAAAAGAAAACCCAATGGTTTAAATAAGCACAATTCCAGAGGAAGCAGTTGGTAATATTGGTTCAGCAGTTCATCAATAGTAGGACTCATAACTTTGTGTTTCTCTGGACTTTTATTATGTTTTACATCATGGTCACAAGATGACCACTCTTCCTCCATTTAAGTCCTCATTTAAGGCAAGCAATTATATGGAAGGGAGAAAAAGAACAGGAATTTTTCTACTTATCAATAAAGAAAATTTCTACCTGGATTTCTTACCCAGCATACTTCTTATAGTTTGTGGGTCAGATTAGGGTCACATGACTTCTCTTCACAGTAACGAATGCTAGGATTGGGAGAGTGAACATTTGATTTCTTGTTCTCTATTTGAGAAACAAAGCAAGGAAGAAAGTTACGAGTGGTTTTTAGTTGGCCAAGTGATAGGGTCTTCCCTAAAAACCTATCGTTTTTACAGAGTACTCTGTGCTTACATGTGAGTTACACTCTTGTCATTTAGTATTTGATTTTATCTTTAGCTGTATATGTTGCTTCCTCTAGCCTTTAGGAGAATATTTGCATGATTGATTACTAATTTTAAAAACAGATGTTTTTATGCTCTTTTTCCATTAGCTACTACCAATGTCTGCTTAATTCATTCAGCAAAGATGTGAGAATTTTAGTTTCCCTGAGTAGGCAACACATATTGACTAGAAAGGATATTATTTTTATTTCTGTCTAATTATCTTGGCAAGCACTATCCATGAGAAAGAAAGCAAAGCAAAAGTAGCAGATGATCCATGGAGATTTAGTAAAAGTATCACATTTTATCTTTTATAGGGTGTGATAGTTTCATGTAAGGATATATTTCCAAGAGACCTTGACTTAGAAATTCATCACCAAAATGTAGCACCTGCATATCAAAAATAAAATTAGTAATTATACCACTTTATGCAATGTTTGGAAAAAATAGTTAATTACAGCAATATGAATTCAACCAGAATCCTCTGCAGGCAGCAGTATCATGCAATTCTGACTTCACAATGACATGAAATTTTAAATGACAACTGTGCTAAATCAGGGAACGGCAAACCCGGGCCAAGTTGAAATTTAGTAACACTGCTAGTTTACTAAAAATAACCTTCTCCACAGCAGATTCTCTATGAATTTCAGGTGACCGACTACTTGTTTTTCTGTTCTGTTCAGAGGTAATAAGGTACCCAGAGGATTCAGCATTGTCTTCTCTTCTGGTGTCCTTCTAAGGAGTCCCCTTTGCCAGCCTTGAAACACTTGGATGTATCCACTGCATGTACTCTTCTTGAACATTTCCATCATATATGTTAAGAACTTTCTGAATAAGCATAAGGATTTGAAGGTAAGTGAATTTTGGAACTCACATTCTTGTATAGCTCTTAATAACATCAGAAGTGAATGTTTAATATATTTTAATAAAATATACCAATGCAGTTATTGAATATAAAGGAAATAGCCAGCTATGTGTCATTCCACGACCAAAAAAAAAAAAGTAGTAAAATACAAAATTGAAAAGTTGTTATATGTCATGTAAACACAAGCAAGGCACACAGATAATCTTGATATCTGATAATCAGTTGTAAACAAAAAAGTATGACACATACTGATTCTCAAATTTTAATGTGCATAAGAGTCACACGAGGTTACAGAGAGGACCTTAAAATGCTGATCCTGGGTATATTTTACAGAGAGATTTCCTAGATCTGGGATGTGGCCCAGCAATCTGCATTTTTACAATTACCCACCCCCAAATCATCCTGATAAACTTGATTCTCAGGATTCTGAGAAACACTGATAGTGGCATTCAAAATAATAAGCTTCTAATTTTCAAACTTCATATTAAATGGGGTTTTATGTAGTTTCCTTCAGTCACAAGATTAAATAAGGAAGGGGTGATTTTAGCACAGAGGTGCTAGTGCTCCCTTTTACCCCCTCCCAAATTGAATTATTCTTTTTAATACCTTTTTTAAAATGTAATATGATGAGCTCATTCCCAGGTGTCCCTATTTCTCTTTCAGAGTGACAGTTCTGTCACTGTTCTCTTTAGTTGTTTCTCTGTTCCGGGTAACATTGTAATTTATGCAAATGTTTATGGTTATTAATCTAATTTTAAGAAATATCTAGAAGATAAAAATAATGAGTTCTTATCAGGGTCAGCTAAGCATTTCTACATTATTGAGAGTGTTTTCTTTTTCTTTTCTTTTTAAAAACTCAGCCTTAAATTTCAAAAGACCAGATCTGCTTAATATATTATTAACTACTTTTTTTTCCTTTGCAGATAAAAACTTATAAATCGTGTGATATATTTATAACAGGTTTCATGTATATTTATTATGACTTTTTGTATTTCTGTTTCCTATGTATCGTTTAGCAACTTCTTTTTTATTATTTGCAATTTTAAGTTTATAAAAGGTTTGCTTTTTTAAATTCCAGTGAAAGAAGTAATTAGGAGGAATGGACTCAGTCAGATCTCAAATTGTGTTGATTCCTTAAGAGTACAATATGATATAATTTTTATAGTAAAAAATAAAGTTTTTACTCAAAATCCTTTGATCGAACTTCAGGCCTATAGACATTTTCTTCTGTCAGTTTCATGTGCATTTATTCATATTGTATAGAATTTCTTGTCCATAAATTATCAAAAGGTAAAAATAAACCCTTAATCAAAAAGTATATTTTTATAGTGCCAGTTAGCTACACATATTACACAAATAAGTGAATATAATCACATGAATAAAATAAGGTATTGCTTTTTCAAGAAATCAAAATTAAAGATTTACTTAATTGGATTAACTATAATAATGAATTTTCACATGCATTTGTTGTCGGAATTGTTCACAATAGTATGATTGCCATATATGATGACTAAATCCTAAAATTTTTTGTACATAAGATCATAAAATCCTCAAATATGTAGTACACAGGTTTATGGTTCCGTAAAGTCTCCAAATTAGATTTAATAAAGCTTTTTGTGTAAATCTGTAATATTTCAATTTCAAAAAAAAACGTAATGTCAAAATACTCTTTTGCTCTTTCTTTTTTTTTTTAACTTTGCAAAGGAGCAGGTGGAGAAAGAATGGAATTGATTCCTCGAGTGAGTCATGTTCATTATCAGTGGCCTATTCCTCTTATATTGTGGCTCCCTAAAGAAAACTTACAATGAAGTTTCAGGAAACCTGAATGAGGCAGCCTTCATACTCAGAAAGTAAAATATACAACAAAAGAATAAATTATAGAAACTATAGAATTATAGAGACATAAAAGCAAAAAGTTTTAGAGCAGAAATTGACCTTTGAGATCTAGTCTGGTCATCTTGTGTATAATAGCATTCTTTTCTCTTTGAAATTTGCCATATAAAAGTTTAATACAAAGAATAGTAAATACCAATCTGATCAGGTATGACTTATTAACAAAGAGAAATTAAGCTAGTGTTTTTCAATAATAATTTCTTAAGTAAGGAAGGTAGAAAGAAATTTTCCTCCAAGATGAATTGAAGGTTGAAGAAATAAAGAAAAAATCTGAGTACTTATACATGTAATTGAACTTAAAATAATTGGTTATTTTAGTCATCAGTAGATCATCTTCCACATCATTAGTCAAAAAATGAAAACAGGAAATTTAGGTGTATTTCAGACTAGGTCAGCTTTATCTGAATACAGTTTTCGAACAGTAGAGCTGTCTAAGACCATTCAGTATAGGAGAAAAGAGATTTAAATATGTAAGATTCTCTGGGGAATATTATGAAACAGTATAATAATTGTATTTGTGAGATATTTTAAAAGATTAAAATGTATTTATTCTCAATTTAAGAAATTGGGGTGTCATTAAGATTTATGTAGGAAAAGTATAATTATTGATAGTATACAGTGATTTATACTGTAATATACTGTAATATATAATATACTGTAATCATAATATACTGTAAATTATACTGTGATATACTGAAAACAAGTTATAAAATCTATTATGATATAGTCTCATTTTATTAAAAAATCTGCATATGAAGAAAAATTAAAATAATATGCACCAAGATATTATTAATGATTATGCTCAATTGATAAAATTATGGTTGATTTTTATTACTTCTCAGGATTTATAAAACTTCTTCTAAAATATGTATTATTATATAATTTTAACATGTTTTAAGGGCTTGGAAAATATTCAGTTATATGGTCAATTCACTTTTATAGAACTATGCAGTAGTTCTGCTAATGGTTATTTAAAATAGCCTTAAAGCAAGTCTCTTCCATTTTATAGTATTAAACAGGTTTGAACATGAGAGTGGTACTTCCTAATAGATCAAAATAATTTTTATATCTAATTCCTCATTTGCGGAAGATTGCAGTAGAATAAATTTCTCGTTTTCCTTTTCATTAAACACTGATGATTTTAAATTATGATGATTAATTTCTTAGAAATATTCTTTATTTCTCATATCAGATAATTCTAATGTGCTTTCAAGACTTTTCTAACTATAATAGTTTGCTCTATTTGGAGAATAATTTTGTATGTTTGGTTACATTAGTGTTAATATGTCTTTGTTATTTAAATCTCCAGTGCAACATACGGTTAGTCTCCCCATTATTACTGCCAGCTGCGATTGGCCTATGATTTTATTCATTCTGTCTGAATCCAAAGTAATTAGCTCTTTAGTTTAATGACAATATTTGTTAATGGGTTTTTAGGGCCAAATTCTGCTGTTAGAGTGTGGGTGGTGTATTTGAAGATAAAATCTGGCCCTTATGTTTTAAGCATAAGCTGTGTAATTTGATTTCAAAATGATGGTTTGGGAAGTTTGGGGTAGGAAAACTAAATCTGCATTTATCTGAAGTTCCACAGTTTTAAGAAACAGAAAATGGAAGTGACAATTTATGTAAATGAACAACAAATCCACTGAAATTTCTCTGATATAGCTATCATACATGTCTCGTTTCGTGTGTAATTGGAATAAGAAATGAATTGATAATTATCAAGCAGGCATTAGATAAATTCCCTTATGTGACGGACATATATTGAGTCCTTTCAGTGCAATGAAACATTTGTGATCATTGCATTTTTTGCAACTTTAGTGAGATATAATGGACATATAACTTTGTGTATGTTTAAGGTACATGATGTGATAATTCGATACATGTATATATTACAAAATTAATATCACGATAAGGTTAGTCAACACATTCATCACCTCAAGTAATTAAGAGAGTAGATCTTTTATGTTCTCATCATACACACACACACACACATACACCACACACAGTGATCATTATATTTTTGAAGGACTCAGTGAAGTGGAAAGAATCACACACCACACACAGTGATCATTATATTTTTGAAGGACTCAGTGAAGTGGAAAGAATCCTTGCCTGGGGATCACTGGGGCTCAAAGTCAGACTCAGTTTCCTGGTAGTGGCGTGATCTTGGGGAGATTCTTTTTACATCTCCCTGGGCCTCAGTTTCTTCATTCTAAAATGAGGCCTTTGCATCAGATGATCCCAGTAATCCCTTTCAACTCTGACCTGAAAACTCTAACTTGCTTTAAAAGAGCATTATGAGGAAGGCAAAGAAGATGCTGTGACTTGAGCTAACTGAATAAACAAATCATTAAGTCTCTTAAATGGTATTTTGGAGATATTTTGGCCTTAAGAACTGTTTTCAATGACTTGTTTCTTTTATCCTGGAGAAGGGAAATATTTTTTTTATGTAGAAGAGATTATAAGCTGCTTTGTTAGTTTTCAAGGAGACTAATTTTGGCAAAACTTAAAAATAAGTTGAGTTATCCAACGAAGAATTAGGATGCCTTGAGAGATCATGAATTCACCATCATTATAAAAAAGAAAGTGGGTTTTATGACCAGCCAAACTGCCTTTCAGGCTGTAAAATGTTGAAGAAAATATTCTGAACATAGAGAAATGCAGAAACATTATCACGAGCCCTTCTTGAGGCAACTGGTAGAGGACAAACTCCATCAAACCAAGAGGTGATATAGAAATTACTGAGAAAGAACTCATTGTGAACATTGAATGTATTTAACTCTAAAACTAAATCTAAAATGCATGTGTAGATTAGGATGATATAATAGAGTGAAAAAGTATAATCTGTAGAACTAAAGCAACTAACCAAAACTAGGAGGACACAACAGAAAGAAGTTGGTGCATATGCTAAATCAGCTGGTTGACTTATTTTCAATATCTAGAAATCAGTGGATTTCAAATTATAGAAGTATAAGAATATTTAAGAATAGAAAAAAAAAGATACTAAGAAAGGTTATGTTATTGCCTAACATTAGGTGGCAAAGAATGGGGAAAGAATTAAAATGCTTGTATTTCTATAACTCATAATAGAGAAATAGTAAATATTCTAAAAATATAGAATATAAAGATTATTATATGAAGTCATAAACTTCATATATAGGTTATTATATGAATATATGAAGTTATAAATTACCCTATTAAATATGTTATAAATTACCCTATTAAATATCCTATTAAATATGCTTAAAAAGCTACATGCAAAAATTAAGCAAGGCAAATAGCTATATAAAGACTTGTCAAAACCTTTGACAGAAAACTTAAAATATTATGACAAAATATCTCTGTCATATCTTTGATATCGGTAAACTGAAGAAATACACTTATTTCTTGAAAAGAAAATATTTTCAGGTTGGACCACAATGCAGAACCAAATTCTAAGCTGTATCCAAGGATGTAACTAAAACAAAGTTATTCAAAAACTTGAAAATAAAAGGATAGACAAAGGTGTACTAGGAAAATGCAATCTAAAGAAATTAAGAGATACAGTAGTCCCCCTTATTCACGGGGGATACGTCCCAGACACCCAGTGCATGCCTGGAAGCATGGATAGTATTGAAACCTATATATATTTTTCCTATATATACACACCTATGATAAACTTTGATTTATAAATGAGACATGATAAGAGATTAACAACAATAACAAATAATAAAATAGAACAGTGATATATACTGTAGTAAAAGTCATGTGCGTGTGGTCTCTTTCTCTCTCTCTGATAATTGAAATGGCTGCTAAGCGATAATGGGCAGGTAGCAGCTGGACAAAAGGATGGTTCACATCCTGGGAGGGATGGAGCAGGGACGGAGCAGGACTGTTCGAGATTTCATCACTGCTACTCAGCCTGGATCACGATTTAAAACTTATGAATCATTTCTGGAATTTTTTCTTTAATATTTTCAGACCAAAGTTGACTGTGGGTAACTGTAAGCAAAGAAGGTGAAACCCCATATAAGAGTGTGGGATTACTGTAGAATCTTAACACCAGAAAAGCTGAAATTTACTAAAATTAACTAAGAAAAGAAACGGTAGTAAATGTCGAGGGCATAACACATAATGAAGGTATACGATCATGAATAAATAATAGCTTTAAAGACTACCATAGGTGTTCATTAAGCAAATAAACTTCTAAAAACATCCCAAGAAATACCAATAGTCTATATTTGAGGTGTTGGACTAAGTCTAAAAAGTCATTTAGGTATTATAAAGCAAAACACTTATGCTGAAATTTATTTTCAAGAGAAAATATTTTGTATCTAAAAAAAGTATCTATTTTGAAGATAATTAAAGCTACCTATTAACCAAATATTAAGTACTTAACTAATGGCAATTTTTTATCATTATTAGCAAAGAAAGGGTTATAAGTTCTTTCACTTTTTGAAAAGAAAGCATCTTTTACTAGGACTGTAAATATATGCATTAAACTTATTCAATTTGAAGCAAAGTGGAATATTTGGATTCCCCCCATCCCAACAGGTATTCTTAACAGCAGAGATTCTTAATTTCAGAGATTTTGCAGTCAAGAGGTTTCTGCTGAGCAAAAATTCTTGTTCAATTTAGAAATGCAGATTATAACAATTTTTCTACCTTCTTCACAGCAGGTTTCCTACCTTCATTTTGTGGAGTCTTTAGTTCAGTAAGAAACAACTAGGTAACTTCAATTCCAGGTTAACACGTCCTTCAAGCATAGTCCCCTTAACTCAACTAAGTTATCATGCAAAGCTGCTTAGCTCAAAAGTGAAATGGAATACAGTTGAATTGCTTTTCTAATGTAATACCTATTTATAATAAATGCAAAGTGGTTTATGATGGCAAACTTTGTAGAGCATGAAAAATTATGAGGGGAAAAAGGCTTATTTTTTCTGACCTAAAATTGTAAAGAAATGTCACATATGCTCATACATGACACTCCTACTAAAATAAAGGGAGAAAAATATTCAAAAATGAAAATTTAATACATTGGCCTTTATGATATATTATTTCGGCAAAAACATTTAAATGAAACTATTATGTATTATAGTACCATTTTTTCCTAGAAAGCACAGTTTTTCTAATTCACATAAATTTTCTCCAGTTTCTTTCTCTCTGCTAGGCCTCAACCATGTGGGCCAAAATTTCTTTACTTCTCCAAAGCAAAGATTGCTCAAATATAATTTTTTTTGTCTGCTGATATTGGAATAATTATATCTGTATAAATGGAAGTTAAATAATGTCAACCACTCATTATTATAATGTAGGTCAGGAAGATATTGGTCTTAACCTTTGAGTAAGAAAATTCTAAAGGGTAGTTTCATTAAGTTGGCTAAAATCAAATAGATAAGTGTCAGAGCCAATATTTTACAATCACAAACTGTTCTGTCTTTATGCTCATGCTCAGGTAATTTACTTTGCTCTTCCATTAGCTGCTATTTTTCATGAGTAAGGCACAAATCCACCATGCCATGACAACTATGCCAAATTTAATAATTGATTTTTATGACAGAGAACGTAAATGTCCAGCCAAGACCAATATGAACTTTATAAACTGTACTGGCTTGATGTGATTTTGTTTTCAATGCATAGAATCATAATTCCAGCTAAAAATCAACACTTACACCTGGATGCATTATAAATCCAATGCAAACTTTATTTTTTCACTCATTCAACAAGTATTTGATTAATAACTACTAAGTACCAAGCTGTTCTAGGATCTGAGATGAATCAGTATACAAAACATGACATTCTCTTGGAACATGCAGACAAGAAAAAATAATCATAACAAGTGAATTATGTAGTATCATAGACTACAATAAGGTATGAAAGAAAGGAAACATAGATTAAAGATAAGACAGGAAGGGCATGATATGACAAGATGCAAGGAGGTGGGATCAGATCTGTTACTGTTTGTACCAGCTCTTCTAGCAGATGTTTTTTTCATTCTTTTTTCTTTGTTTGTTTGATGTTCAGCCTGGTTGTCTTAAAATCAGAATATGTGGATGAGACTTGGAGAATGGAATCATTATAAGTGGCTGTTGCCAAATTTTCTGTTTTTACTGATAAGCTTCTATACATTGACATTCATAATTGAGATACTGACCTTAGAGTGTCCCCAAATTAATCTACCACATGTTTTTACTAATTTTTTAGCTTTAGAGTTCTTTGCTTGGTTTTCTTACATATGGTTTGGTTAACAAGAGCTCTCCAAGTAATGCTGTGGAATTTTTAAGGTTAAACAATGAAGAATAAAAAAATTATATTAAATTTAAATTTCTTTATATTTTTCCTGATAGTTTACAATCCATGGAGTAATTTTAAGTTATTATAGTATCACAATAACCATACCCTTGACAGTGATGTTAAGCAATGCCAAATTAGTTTAAAAAAACCCAAACATTAACTTTTAGAATTAACCTATATTTTGAAAGCGTCCATCTATTTATGACTTTTTAGGTAATATTCTTAACTTTATTCTCAGAAAAACGAGGACTGAACTCTAAAGTTGAGTACATATTCCTAAAAAATAATCTACAGTCATGTCTAATTTTGTTCATTTGTGAAGCCACTTTGAGAATTATTTTCATATTGATAACCATATATATATCTAACTACCAACCATAGCCCATTTGAGCTGTAAGTGATCCAAGAAATTCTAGTCCAACTGCCTTTATTTTACAGGTTTGAAAACTGAGTCCAAAGAGGGTAATTCGTGCAAATTAGATCATATGTACAGGTCTAGAAAGCCAGTTAGCAAAACTAGGACAAGAACCCATTCTTTAAAATCCCAATTCTCCGTATTTCCAGTATATCATGCTACCTGAGATTTTTCATTGCTTACTATTAAAATATTGTTTTGTTTCTTTTTTAATTAAGGAGATACCTTTGAATTCCACAAAGCAATCTGATTAGCTCCCAAAATAGCCTCACTTTTTTGATAACCTCTTTGCCACTGCCAGAAATGCCTTAAAAAAAAAAAATTTTTGAATGCTCTTTACAGACTTTTTTCTTTGAAAAGTAAATTATTTATGAAGCCATGAAATTTCTTACCTATTAGTCAATATATATAACACAAATAAATACGACTGTATTATTTTTCAATGAATTGTAGAAAGAAAAAATTATAAATAATAAAGTGCTGAGTTTAGAAAACAACTTAAGTAACATCTGTGCCCTGGGTTCCTCAGCATCCTTAGGAAATGAAACAGAGTCATGTGAGAACTCTTTGAACCCTCACAAGGCAAAATTATGCAACTCACTGGAAAATAATTTCAGTAGATTTAATAGGGCAGAGAGGCAATATGTTCAAAACAAAGAAAAGTATAAAAGACTGCTAAGCCTAGGGAGTTTGATATGCAAAAATTAAACAATTAAAGCAATACCAATTAATTTCCTAAGATAGGTTTTAGTTTAAGCATTATAACACATCTTAAAATGTTATATATTTAGTTCCTATAAATGAATTCTAAATTTGCTAGAAATGAAGGATATAGCCATAGTTTTATATAATGATAAAATTGGGGTTTCTCATTGCATATTTTCATATGTACTTCCAAATATATCATTTATTAAACCAACGTAATTTAAATTTTAAGTAAATTAAAAAATATGTATAACATTAGATACATGGCTCTAAATGATTGATGAGGATGCTTATGGAAAACAGCTGTAAATACCTAGGGTCCAGAAGACTTAATGAGTGCTTTGTGAACTTATCAAGGTTTTGATAATTTTGTTTGATAGTGAACCAAGTAAGAAAATGAATAATTCACCCAGTTTTTACTTGTTAGTGTACACTTGTAAATCCTATAAGACTATGAAGCTGAAATCTGAATCTTCTATCAGTTCCAATATCCATAACACAATTCAAGTCTTCTATAATCAGTAGAATTAATCGAAAATTATATTTTAAAACTACATCTGGTTCTTATTAATGTGATGACTTATTAGCATTCTAGAGTTAAGCACTTTAGATTAATAGTTTATTATTTTTAACAATAACTAAATGTAATGTACTTAAGAAAATACAAAACTAATATTTCCAGATTGCTAACAGGGAGAAACTGTGAACATAATTGATTTATGCTATTTTTGATCGATCAAATTCATTTTATCGGAAGCCCTTGGCAATGTCTTTGGAAATCTCTATCACCTCCCTTTCCTTCTCCCACCTCCCGTGAATATTTTTGTGATTTATAAGGCAGCAAAATTTTTTTTTTTTGCATATTCTTTTCCCAAAGGAACATTTTTTTCCCATTTTTAATCATTTCATCGATGTATTGTTCTCTAATAACCAAGGGAATTAATGAGCCAAACTCCCCTTCTATGTAAAGCTATGTGGCACAAGAGTGTCTTCGTTTGTCTCTTGGGCTGAGTGAAATTGAACTGACTTTTACCTTTCATTGTCATTTCATACATTATGTAAATTGGTAAGAATAAAAGTAATGTGATGAGAAGTATGATTTGACAGACAGTATCATGTAATATAATACCTAAATACTTATAAGCTAGAAATAGTGCCTTGGGGAACCGCATTTATTGTGATTGGGTATTTGCATTTATACATTTTTGTCTAGAGTTTAAAATTACAGAATAAATCATTCACTGTGGAAAGTAGAATTATTTTTGAAACATTCTCCCAACCACTCTAAGGATAACAAAGAAATATCAAATGTAGTTTTCTCCGCAAAGAGCTTTCAATCTGTTTGGAGAAGTAATGCATTGAGCATAACAAGTCAGGTAACAGAACAGTTAACGAACAGAAATTTCTATGTGGATGAGCATGGCCATTATAAATTCTCTTTCTGTATTACATATGTAAATAAGTTCAGTGCCTGCTTATTAAGTTCAGAAGCTTAAGCAAAAACAGTACAAAAAAAAAAGAATTCGTGTTTTGACAGCAGAATCTATTTCCTAATGATTTCAACATAGAAAACTTAGGTGTTTAAATCTTATCAAGGATCAAATAATATACTCTAATGCTAGGTCTAATCAAGGCATTCTTCATGGTAGGCTATCTAAATCTCAGTTTATGCCTAGCTCATCAGGACATGCTATCTTTCCTTCAAAACTTTATACCTACTGAAACGCTTGCTAGCCTTTCAATCAAGTTCCCCTCTCCAAAAGAAAACAAAATTTTCAACACTGAGGTTTCTAGTATTCTTTAGTTTCTGAAGAAAATTATACATACCAATATATACTTGGGTACATGTTAACGACATTTGTCACTGAAACTAAAATTGCTTAGTTATTAAGGTAACAAAATGAAAATATTCTTTTTTTATTTTGCTTTGCATCTTGGCATTGAGACTCATCACTATGGGAAGCAAAATATTTGAAAACTGTATGTAGTTTAACATACAGTTTGGTAACTTGGATATTCAGGCTAATCCTAAACATATTTTAATGTGGGTGAAAGGGAAGTCCTATTTTTTTTTTTCTCATATTTGTGGTAGAGCGAATCAGGACTGGATTTCCTGATCACATACAAGGTGGTACAGAATAGCAACTGAGAATGTGAACTTGAATCAGATTGCTTAAATTCAAATCTCCATTTCTGCTACTTTTTACCTGTGCGACCTTGGGCAACTTGAACTCACTGTGTTAATTTCCTCATGTACAAAATGTAGATGATAATATTGCCAACATCATAGGGCTATTGGAATTGGAGATGATTCATATAAAGTACTTGGTAAGACTAAATAGACATAGAATACTCAGGTTTCTACTTTTCACATGGCCTCTTGTTTTCTCAAAAATGAAACCTTTTCATACATCACCTTGAACCCTGATTTCCTGTTCCTTCATTTTCATTGTCTCCATTAACTTGAAAATGAGAAGCTATAATAAATAACTTTATATCATTAACAACTATATATAGTATATATGTAAGCAGATATAATAATAGTGAAAACATTCAAGTAAGATTGCGTAATAGAATACTTTCATACTCGAGATAATGGTTGCCTTAACTGTGCAGCTTTGGAGCAGGATTTAAATGGCAACCTAATGGCTTTGTCGTTATAACCATATAAAAGGTCTGGCAAGATGTGTAAATTTGGGCATATGAGCATGGTTGGCAAGGCCTTTGAGTTGAAATTTAATCCACCCAACAAGTTGTTGCATCAAAACAGTGCCTGGAAATGTTTGCATTTTATTGCATCATGCTTGACTTTCCAGCTAAACCCATTTGTGAGTGGAGAATGTGAGCTGTCAGAAGAGTGTAGGGCAGAAGACTTTGTCCCTACAGGTTGCTGAGCAGGGGGAATGAGTCATGCTTAACTGACACTTGACAGCTGTCTATCAGCTCTTCCTTGTAAAAAGAGCTTCCTTGAAGCAGCAGCTGCTTTCAGCATCACAAAACCAAAAGAGAAATACTGCCTGAGTACCCAAGCCTCCTCCTGCTCTACACTGCTCTGAGAGCTTTCGCCTACACTAGGCAGCCATGAAATCTCGCTCCAGCTAAAACCACTCAACCTTCTAAACCCAGGAAAGGATTATTTAGGAACATTGCACTTTCATTTTCTTTTTGTTTGTTTAAAAAGGGAGAATGATTTTTTTTTTCTCTGTTTCTGCACACTTCTGAAGATTTTCTGGGTCAGGCTTAAAAGTTTATCAATAACCATTTGGCTGAATAGACTAGCTTGCCTGAACACTTTAGCTCATCCTCTTGTTCCATTTTGTCAACTACCTGTAGATAATGAGACAAAGGATATGAGATGAGAAGATATAACTGATATAACTGTGTCTACTGTTGTGTAGATATGTTGATGAGTGGAATCTTCCCTCTAGCAACGATTAAGTGTATCACTAAAATGCCTTCTGATCAGTATCAGTGAAGGTTTGTTTACTATTGTGGTCCCACAGAGTATGAAAAAAAATTGACATTCTGTATAGTAACTGAAGGTGCATGCATTTATAATATGCTGGTTTTATTTATGCATTGTTGCATTGGGCTTTGCCAGACATGAAGAGGCTGCTGCAAGTTAAATCATATAACTGCATGCATGATTTGATTTACTCCAGGGTCTAGCAAGTGCATTCAGCTTTATTTGTTATCCTCATGGAACATTATTTATTAATGAGTTCTTCATGCTTTATTAAGCCTAATGTCAAAACACCTCTGTGGGACCCTACTAGGCATGTTTTCTCTTTGTGGTAAGGCCTCTCAAAGAAAATAAAAAATTATTCAGCAGTGCTCCAGTTAATACCGAACAGACATCAGTTCAATTTCTCTTGAACCTGTCAGGTAGTGTTTCTGAGTCTCTGAAAAATCTGATTCTGATGCAATGTGAAACTGAAATTAAAGAATACCCTCTTTCAGATGTCAATAATTAGAGTCCCTTTAAAACAAAGCAACTCTTCAGCGGGCCAAGCTAACATGTTCAGCAGGAGGGTAAAAGCACAAATTCAGTCTCTACAACAGTAGTGAGAAATTATAGACTTATGCAGATATCATAGTAATTTAAGATTAGTAACAAAGTGAAATAACAGGACATCTGAATCCCAGGGAGAATGGGCATAATTCTGAACTATGCTAGGAGTTAGCAGTAAGGGTTTGTAGGAAAGAGAAAGAAGCTTCTATGACTAAAGAAGATAACCAGTGGGAATGACAGCATACAAAAGGCATGGAGCTGTCAGCTGAGCATTCTCTTGGCTTCATGGTGAAGTGGTGGGACTCAGTAGGAACATATTAGTCATGGTAATGGGTAAAAGCAGGTGACTGGAGGATATCAAGGTAGGTGAGTACTAGCATCATGGTTTGAGGCATCAGACACACTCATCAGTCACTTATAGGGAGAA
>NW_011888882.1:2488447-2496021 GCF_000151845.1 Pteropus vampyrus
AGTCATGGTAATGGGTAAAAGCAGGTGACTGGAGGATATCAAGGTAGGTGAGTACTAGCATCATGGTTTGAGGCATCAGACACACTCATCAGTCACTTATAGGGAGAACCAGAAAAGGAACCATCTGAGCTTCAGGGGCCCAGGCAAGAACTCTGGAACTCTCTGTCCTAAGTTTATTAACAGAAAGCTATAGGATACAAACTAAGGTGTAAGAGAGGAAGGGAGTTATTATTTTAGCACAATGGACTAGGCAAGTATCCAGGACCCATCCTTGCCACGGGACTGATGAGGTCTTCGGCAGGGAGATCCAACTTGTCATGCTAGATGCTGAGACTGAGGCCGCGTCTGCCTTTCCTGCTGGCTACCAGGTATTCGTGTGCCATGATTAGCTCATGGGTTGAGAGCTTCAGAGATTCTTGCTCAGGGGGCCTAAAGGACATGGGCTCAGATATAGTATCTGCAAAGAGAGTTTTCTGTCTTACAGTTTCACAAATTTGCTCTCTAATTTTTATGACAACTTAAAGTCACTACAGCACCCAGCTTGGTATTTAATAGTGCATATTTTATTACTATCCTTTCTAATTGTTTCCGACATGTAGTTAAGTAGTAATTATTGAGTTCCCATCATGTTCTAGACACAATTGGGAATAAAAACGTCTTGGTAACAAATCTTTTGGAAATTTATAGCAGAGTGTGGAAATATACATGTAACAATGTAATGATATTATAAGGCAAAAAGTTGTCAAGGGCATGAAAGATAAGGAAAAGCTGAGGTACTGTCACAGTTTGGAGGAGACTAAGGAGGCATGACAGCTCAGTGTAATGTAGGATTCTAAACTCAATCTTACACCAGAAAAAAGTACATTACTGGAGAAACTGGTGACATCCAAATAAACTCAGAGTCTTGTTATACATATTGCACCAATATTAATTCTTTCACTTTGATGATTATACTATATTTATGTGAGATACTAACATTAGGAGAATCCAATTAAGAGTATAAATGGAACTCTCTGCAACTTTCCTATAAGCTTAAATTCATTTTAAATTAAAAGTTTTAAAAGTGATAAATCCTATAGGGAAGGCACAGATAAATACATTTAGATGTACTGAAAAGGAAAAAAAAAATGCTTCTAGTTGATGAGATAAGGTAAAGCTTCATAAAGGGGCAGCTGGACATCTGAGGATAAAATAAGGGACATTTCCAGGGAGAAAAAAAAAAAAACATGGTGAGTAAAGACATGAAAATGGGAAGAGGGAGGACAGTTCTGAGAATAAAACAGTATAAGTAAAATGAAGAGCATTATAGCCTATGAGGGAGAACTTGGGATTCTGTTTACAGGCAAAGAGAGAGGCAGGAAGATGTATGGAATATGGAAAAAGATTAGCAAACAATTTGATTTGCTCTAGTTCACCATATGTGAACTGTAAATGGGGCACAAAGATGGATGGGGAGGTCACAGAGATAAAATTGTGAAAGACTTTGAATGCCAGGCAAGGAGTTTGACCTGCCTCTCCTGTGCAGCGAGATAGCCCTGGATGTGTTTCATCTTGTTCCCTAGGAGACTATAAGTACTTTAAAACTGGAATTGTATCTTATATTGAGATACCAGGGGACGGGTGTACAGAAGAAATATCTCAAATTGGAATGTTAAGAAGAAAACGAAGGAAGCTGCAGAAAAGCTTGAATCTGCAGGCTAAAGAACAAATACCTCTGAAAAAAGCTAAAGGGATATATTAACTAGCATGAAGTCTATACTGACCTACTGCAGTGGGCAAGTGTGTTAAATACACAAGGCAATATTTTAAGAGTTAGCTGCTATTGTTTAAATATTTGTGTAGAGATAAAATCAAGAGAGGTGTCTTGATGGAATTGCAAAGTTAACATGTTTAAGTTAATTAGAAGACTATTAAAATGATAAATAATATTGGAAATTATGTGTAAAAGCATTTATGATCCAATTAATGTACTCGTTAATAGGAAATAATAAACTGCCACTGCCATCTTGTTTTTCCCACCAGGACTTTTATAATATGAATGTCATGATTTTAGGGTCTAAGAGAAAGAGTGATAAATTAGAGAAGTGCTCATTACTCTAGAACAAGCAAGTGAGAAAAGAACAATAAAACATCAACATCACTATGTATCCCTGTGTATCCTAACCCATGATGGGAGCTCCCTATAGGGAAAAAGATATCAGGAGTTTGGAAAACCCACATGACCCTGACTACAACTTTGCAGGCCAGGCCTTCTCTCAGCAGCAGAAGAAACTCTGTGTATCCTGGAGGGGAGACTCCTAATAACTCCAAATCTAACTCTTACTAACCCCTACTAACTGCCAGTTGATACCTACCAAGGAGCCTGGTTAAAAGTGAACAGCTTACCTGTTGGCAGGCAGCAACTCCATTAACACAACCCCTTTGATCTGAGATCAGTGAGTACAGTTAATACCACATCCACGGCCATGCCTGAAATATCACATTGTGGTTGCCAGTTCTCATAAAATCACTCCAAAGTGTGACAATATGTCTTTCTATCATATTTCCCTTAAGGCTGCAAAACAATGTGAGACATATAACATGTGTACAAGTTACTCAGGGGTATTTTTTTTCAGCCATTATGTTTTAGCCATTAGCAGTTATCTTACATAATCTTTCAACAATTCCAAAGCCGCTGAGCATTCAGTCTATTTTGAATTCTCTTTGGTTTTAACTGCTTTGTCTGTTATGCCACGTGTTTTCTGTACCACTATAGTGTCATAAAAGGAAACAATTTTAGGTCCTTTTGTGTAATCCAGGAATGAAAGCTGATTTTTAACACATTTTCTCCTAATATATAAAGTAAAATACTTGTGTTAGTAAAAGAAGTCTTTATTTTAATGGAATATGGCATAATATTAGGAAATATATTTATGAGACTCAAAAAATCCCAAAAGTTAATAGAAAAGAATATCTGTATAGGCATCATATAAAATGTTTGTGTCAGCACTGAGCTGATCGAGAAGAGAAGGTTTAGGTGGTGAGACACCCAGTTGAAAGAATGCACGAGGGGCTGACATGAGAATGAAACGGCATGCACCAACTTTACTGCGGGGAACGTGCTTCCGCTGCTCTTTTTCTGCTCTCCGGGGGACTACATGGCTCCACACATAGCAGAGTACAATACTGGCATTCAGCCACACATGTGTGATACAATAAGCTGAAGTATGTTTACATATTTTAGGCACAGGCGCCCTACTACACTAATGTAACATTCTAAATCCAGGGTCCCATTCCTAGCCGTGAGCCTGCATCACAGCCAGACCTGGGACCAGCTAGACCTTGGACCCACAATTTGTATAATTTTATCTTTAATTTTATTATTGTGAAAGGGCTTCTACAATGAGTCTTAAGAACTAATGGCATCCTGGAAATTAAATTTGCAGATGCCATGAAACTGGGGAATAACTCATACAATGGAGTCAGAATCAAGATCCAGAAAAATCTACACTAGCTACAATTCTGGACCAAATCTGGGGAAATAAAATACAGAGGGGATAGATGTAAAGTTTTATCCTCCAGTCCAAAAAAATAAAAAAATAAAATAAGTGTTTTAGGAGGAATTTGAAAGAAACACACATGAAGAGTTCTAGGCATTCATTTAATTATTAACTCAGTGTGAGTTAGAGATGTCGTGTAATTGCCCAAAAGAAGCTGATAAGACCTTAAACTCAATTTGTAATTAGAACATGTCCAGAGCAAAGAGGATGATGGCCTCTCTTACACTAGGTGGAGCACACCCACAACCAGGCCTGAAATACCACATTATGTTTTGAGGGCCACATTCTAACTAAAACATAGACAATGTGTGTTCAGAGTAGAGCACCTAGGACTCTAAAAGGGTGAAGGAGCACCCTGAAGAAGATGAGACTGTTTAGCTAGAAGATGATAAAATATACTGGAGGACTAAAAACTGTTCAATATTTGAAGGCTGCCATGGGAATATGGAGTATAGGCAGAGGGCAGGACAAGGAGAAAAGGGTGGAAGACACAGGTATGTACATCTAGTCTCAATTTAAGTAGAAGTTTTATAATAACTATAGCCGAGATGCCCAGCAGGTACCAGGTTGTCCCTGCCTTGGCAAAGGCTATCATGGCTCACGGTGAGTGCTGAGGGTATCTACCTGAATGTAGTTGTTCTGGATGATTGTGATACCTGGTCTCTCTGAAGGGCCACAATTCTTGGTACCTCCTAAACCTAGATCTGTATTCCATAGAAGTTACCCAGACCTTAAAGGAGTATAGCACATGTTCTTAGGAATACATCAGAGGGTCCCTTCACTTTCTGGAAAAGTAACGAAACATCAGTTTAATTTTTACAATAAGCATTGAATGCACCCCTAATCATCTAGTTCTTGTCATATTTAGTATTTGGCTTGCCACTGCAAACTAGAGAAGTGCTAATAGTTTTCTTGTCCATCATTAACTCAGAAACCAGAGCAGCTGCTGCAATGGCTAAAATAAGCTAAAATCCCTTAAAACATGAATTGTGATCACAGATTTTTTTAATGCATGATTTTGGTTGTTCATTTAATTGAGGTCCAAGACTACAACAGGCTTTTGCTTTCAAATCATGCAATGAAAATGTGGAATATACCTAGAGGGGCACACAGATGAATGGAGCTACAAAATCACTCCTGCTCGTATGAAACTTTTATTTCCTAATTTTGGTTTGTAATTACTACGAGTAATGAATATTTTATCTAAGAGTTTTAGCAATCTTTCCATTTATTCCATCTGCTCCATTCACAACACAGTATTTACATTTTGCAATGGATGATATATCAATTTTTCCACCTTGGTCTTTGACAGAAAAATTAGGGATCATAAACAACCTGTGCATGATGTCAAAATTCTATTAGAATGATAAGATTCATGGATTTTAAAGACACATTGAAAGTTCCCTTTATGTTATTACTTGAGAATTACGTTAAAGGAGAGAAAACTTGAACTTTCTGCCACTGCTCACCAACACACACAGTCATTCAAGTTTTCTTTTCATCCTTTCCTTTCTTCCTTTCTTAGCTTTCTCTCCCTTTTTCCCTACCTATTTCGAATCAATTGCTATTTGAAGTTATATTCTTCAATTGATATTTCTAACAAACTTAAATTCAAATTTGCATGCCCATACCTTCTATAAAAGATTTCAAAATAAAAATTGGAACAGGAACAAGTAATTTTCATCTTCTGCTTAACAACTTTCTTTTTATTAAAATGAGTTTCCAGAATGTAAATACCAAATTGTTTATTCTAGGACAACTTAGTGAGTTGACAAAAAGAAAGACAATACTCAATAGAAAAGCTGAGAGAATACAGGAAGAGAAAATGTGGGAAGAGGAAGCTTTAACAAAGAGAAAATTGGGTCAGAGGAAAAAATATCTTGATAATTATGCATAGGGAAAGTGTGTTAAAAAGGTTATAAAAGAGAAGATAGACATTTTTTGGTAATAAAAAAAGAACTAGAAATACCGATTTGTAAAAGATTTAAAATACATAATTAATAATTTTCAAAACATAAACATTGCCAAAATTGAGCATATGTTTATAAAACTTAGCTTAATTGAATTGAATTGACTGCAGAGAATTTATAGTCTCACTGAAAATACAGACTATAGGCAAGAACCTTATACATATTTCAGTTTGGCAATAATGAAATGAATCTGAAAATCTATACAGCCTACATGACCCCCTCACCCACAGTTCCAACTTATTGTAACTGGGCTAAAGTCTGCCATTTATAGTGCAATAATTGTTGTCTCTTGTGGATTTAACCCTATTTTACCTGTTTGCCTTTAGCTAGAAAATTTATTGAGCTTATAGTGTAGCTCTGTAACCACCATATTTGAGAATTGAACATATAATCCAAAGCAATCTCTAATCTGTATCTTTTTACATCATGATTTACAATTTATAAAGCACTTTGTATAAAATCACATAAAGGAGTTAAAACAGGCATTGTTATCCTCTTCTCAGAATTGAAAACACTAAAGTTCAGAGAAGTTTAAAAAAACTCATCTGGTAGCCGACAGGCACATGAAAAAATGCTCGACATCAATAGTCATCAGGGAAATGCAAACCAAAATCATGATGAGATAACACATCACATCTGTCAAAATAGGTATTATCAAATAGACAAAAAGTAACGAGTATTGACGAGTTGTGGAGGAAAAGGAACCCTCATACGCTGTTGGTAGGAATGTAAAATGGTACAGCCACTATGAAAAATAGTACGAAGTTTCCTCAAAAAATTAAAAATAGAACTACCACACGATCCAGCGATTCCACTTCTGGGTATTTATCCAAAGAAAACAAATACACTAATTCAAAGAGACTTATGCATTCCTATGTTCATTGCAGCATTATTTACAATAGCCAAGATATGAAAGCAACCTAAGTGCTATCAGTAGACAAATGGATAAAGAAAATGTGATATATGTACACACACAATGGAATATTACTCAACCATAAAAAAGAATGAAATCTTACCATTTGCAACAACATGGATGGACCTAGAGGGTATTATGCCAAGTGAAATAAGTCAGATGAAGAGAAATACCACTTACATGTGGAATCTAAAAAACAAAACAAACAAACAAAACAAAACAGAAACAGACTAATAGATACAGAAACAAACTGATGGTTACCAAAGAGGAGAAGGATTTTTTTGAGGGGTGGGACAAGTGAAATAGGTGAAGGGGATTCAGAGGTACAAACTTCCACTTATAAAATAAATAAGTCATGGGGATGTAACGTACAGCATAGGAAATACAGTCAATAATACTGTAATAACTTTGTATGGTGACAGATGGTAACTAGACTTATTGTTGAGATCATTTCATAATGTATATAAATACTGAATCACTATGATGTATACTCGATACTAATAGGATATTGTATGTCAAGTATATGTCAATTAAAAAAACTTATCTGGGGTCACAGTATAAGTAAAGGAGGCCAGGCTGTTTAGTTCCTATAATACAAAGCTTTGGAGAGCTGTCCAATAATCAGAAACATATCTGCATCTTGTCTTAGAGCCTGGACTGGTCAGATTTAGAGTCACCACGGCAATATAAAAGGATGGGCTCCTCTGGTAATGCAGACTGGCCCCGGCACTCATTCTTTTTCTGTTCTTAAAAGCATTATGTTTCTCAGCACCATCCTTCCCCCACTAAGAATCATTTGGCCTTGGTCTTTTTGATGATGACAAAGACCAAATGATGCCATTAGCATTTAGTGCTGAGGAAGAAGGGACCGTGATTATCTAGGAGAGTGGCCAGTGCTCACAATGAAGAGATCTCATATGGGTAGTGTCCCTGTTGAAAAGCACTTTTAGGGTTAATTACTAATAGTGAGTTATTAATTTTTTTAATTAGCATTCATAATCTAAAATTGGCGATTGTCATAATTTATCAAGAAGTTGACCAAGAACCTGATTATTGGACAGCTCTCCAAAGCCTCCTGCAAATGCATGCAGAACATTGGAGTCTCCCTAATTTTTGTAAAAAGCAAGTTATCAGTGCCTCAGCAGTAAAGTT
>NW_011888882.1:2505606-2507703 GCF_000151845.1 Pteropus vampyrus
ACTTAAGTCATTTTCACACTTAATTTAAGTCATTTTTGCACTTGAATTTTTAGTTTGTTGCTATTTTCCCCTATTTATTTTGGTGTATGGTATGTTGTTCTTTTCTTCCATTTATTTTTGTACATGATATGCTATTTTTTATGTGTTTGGCTATATTCCTATTTTATGTATGAATATTTTATGATTTTAATATTTTTACCCCTACCATTATTCCTTTACTTCTACTTCTGGATAGTTGTTGCCCTATGTCTTCGGAACACCTAGGTATCTATTTGAAATCACATGTGATGTTTTAAGTCTGTAAAATGTTTGTTATTCTAAAAACAATTCTTTATGGTTCAATTCACTTCTCTAGGGCATTAAGCCTCTGGGTACCTGCTCCCAGAGAACGGATGTGGGTGTCTATGTCACAGACAGGTGTGCGACTTTCCTCAAATTTAAGCTACATGAGAATTAGGTATACAACCTGTAGTTATCTCATTAATGCATTTATTTTCTTTAAAACAAAAACTTATACTAAGTAGCAGATATTTTTATTAATCTCGAATGTCTACCAAAATTTTTTCTAAATCCACATGACTTACAAAGCAAAGCAAAATCCACAATATGGAATACATACAGGTAAACTCAATCATTTCTTTAATTTACTTAATTACTCATTGAATTTTGTGTATTTACAGAGCTGTCCCAGAATTTCTTCACCCAACCTGACCAATCACTTCCTGTATCAGCCCTGCTGGTATGTAGGAAGAAAAGTGCTAAGTGTCCTTTAAACTTACCCCCTACCTTGCTCCATTAATCCTGATTGTCCCATGGAATAGAGAGTTCACTTCTCATTTCAACCCAAAATGGCTTGTTCTTGGCCAGCTTGCTAAAGTCTTGGGGCTTCATGCTGACTCCATCCTGCTGCTAAAATTATCTTGTCTCTTCAAAGTAACAACCACCAAAAAAAGAACCTTATACCTTTACTTCTTTGCCCTTCGAAAGAACTTTTTCTTCAATGAGCTCTCTCCCTCTCTCTTGTTTAATTTTTTTTTCATTTACATATTTGCCAGGAATTTATTCTCTCCTCCTTAATGATACTAAATCCTCTCCTTTAAAAAAAAGAAATAGATTCCAAGACATCATTAAATTGGTAACTTAAAAAAAAATACTAATATATAGCTTATTATCATCACACATACTAAAATCCATATCTAGTGACTGTCACTTTGTAGGCTGATACTCAGCTCCATAGAATGTGGGGTCTGTTTTTGTGGAGCCCTAGCCAGGCTGAAAGGGTTTTGGGATGATGCTAGTAGTTGAGTTCTAGGTCTGGAAGGGAGGAGATTTTCACAAGAGCCATTCCCTAATTCTTTGGCTGTGTCATTGGAACTTTGGCAATACAGTTTCTATTTGCCAGTTTAAAGTAAAGAAGATGTACAAAAAAATAAAATAAAATAAGCTAAGTTACTTAGAGGATGTAATGTCTCACTCTCTCACAAAAGTTCCATTCATTGGAAAGTCAGATTAGGAAAGATCATTATACTCTTTTGCTCACCCCAACTCACAGGCAAAACATAGGAGATCCTAAGAACAAACTGGCCAAACTAGAGAACGTAGGCCCTAATACCAATTCCCCTAATTTAATATAGATCTCACCAATGAAACTTTACCCTTATACTGCCCGAGGACATACAGCTGGAAACTCTATCCCCTCGGTATTCTAACCAATTGCATATTTATTAATAAATGATATGACCAGTTCTGTCGCATAGTGTAGTTTCTCCCCTCTTAGCATAGGACAGAGGCCACCAACCCACAGGCTCATAAAACAGACAGAATCTTGGCCCTGGACACAGATGTGTTTTGTTTGGCTTAATTTTTTTTTTAAACCTTAATTTTTTTTTTAAACTTGCATACGTTGATTGGGGTAGGCACCCTCCAACCCTGACACTACACTCTCTGTTGGCTTACAACAGATGAATTCATACATTTACCTGCATAGTCATGGGGTCTGGGCTGTCTCTAACCCCTCATTTTAATACCTACTCATATTCAATCCCACATTCCCCAATATTCAGGATTTCTTTGACTTTGGCTGCTTTCTTCCATTCA
>NW_011888882.1:2507753-2511213 GCF_000151845.1 Pteropus vampyrus
GGGAAATGTGAATTGAATAGCAATAAATAATCTTATTGGAAAGAACTGAATGTGATATACTGTATCCTCCAGCCTTTATACAGGAAAATTTCCTGTTGATTACAGCATCAAACCCAAAGTGGACTGAAGACAAGATAATTTTTAATGCACTTCATAATATTCCTTCTGCTTTATGCCACAGCCTTCTCAAACTATGAATTGGAAGGTCAGGTTGATCTACGTATGCAGCTCCAACCTTTACAGCCTCTTTCAGGATTAAATAAACTTTATAGCTAATTTTTTCTATGCATTTTCATTAATATTGTTTTGCTATTCAGAAGTCAGTGTATGTTTAATAACATTGTAATTACTCTTATTTGACTAATGTTTTAAAGTTATAAACACCTTAGTATATTACTTTATTTAACCCTCACAATATTGCTTTGCGATAAAAGGTGGTATTATTTTTCCTGTGTGTTACAGTTGAGAACATTCAGACCTCGTAAAATGGGTGACAATGTGATTTATTTGGCTGGCTACTATATAAAAGAATAAATTCTATAATCTTATGTGACTTGCCCAATCATATATAGTAAGTAGGTGACCAATTTAGGGCTAGATATCAGGATTTCTACATCTTAATATTTAGCTAATAAGAATTTTGTCATATGAATTATTACAGTTGACTGATAGTTTCATTCCTGCTGAAATGTCTGATCCTATCATATTTTGTAATATTATAGACTACTAAAATACAATTTGCTTGCTTCATTTAGACAGTTACTCCTTTATTGAAATTTTTTGAGTATCTGTTTTGTACACCAGGAGAAATAAAGAAAAACAGACATAAGAAACTGCCCTCAAGAAGTACACAGTCCAGAAGGGGAAGCAGATAAACATAATGCCCACTATAATACGATAACCATTTGTGATAAAATAACAATATATTTGGTCTCCCCTCTCCCTCATTCTGGCACAAAGCTCTTAAACCTTGAAATTTTATGAGTAATAGGAGTGTCTCATTATCTGCTAATGAGATGACTCATGGAAGAATGGGGACCTAGAAAAACCAATCATATGATTAGAGGGTTAGAATTTTCAGCCCCACCACAATGTCCAGAGAGGGGAGAGGGCTAGAGATTGAGTTCAATCACCCATGGCCAGTGATTTAATCAATTATGCCTATGTATGAAACTTCTATTAAAAACTCCAAACATTGAGGTTAACAATGGATTGGTGAACAGTGATGGCTAAGGTGGCACAACTGGAGAGGGTCGGAAGCTCTGCACCCCCGCCCCTTATACCTTGCCTTATTCAACTCTTTCATTTTGTTCTTCCTGTTATATCCTTTATAATAAACCAGTAACCATAAGTACCATATTTTCCTGAGTTCCGTGAATCATTCAAGCAGATATTGAACCTGGACCCCTTGAGTTTGTAACCAAGTCAGACAGTGTGTATAGCCTGGCAACCCAGGACTTGAGACTAGCATCTGAAGTGAGGGCAATCTCATGGGACTGAACCTTTAACTTGGGGGTTCTGTGCTAACTCTGAGTAGTTCGTGTCAAATCTGTGTTAACTCTGGATACTTAGTGTCAAAACTGAATTGAATTGAATTTTAAGCCACCTAGTTGGTGTCAGAGAACTGGAGAATTCGTTATTGTTGGCAAAAATCAACCACCAGTGCCCACTAAGCCCTATACAAAATTCCCTAAATGTATCACAGGGTGTATGGAGTATATATGACCAATTTGGTACTTTCAAAATCACTTTATAGTTCTGTTTTCACCAGTTGTTGTGTACTTATCAAGAACTGGTAGTGTCTGCTTCCAAATTGTTTATGTAATAGTATTTTGTGAAGTTATGTATTTTAATTGAATATTTAGTAATTTAGGAATATAAATGTGAAATTCAAGAGTATTTTCTATAAAACTTAGTTTAATTCTTTGGAAAGACTGAATAAAGATAAGTTGCAAAATAATTTTATCGAAGTGGGCATGAACAACTCTAAAAGACTAAAGAATTTAAAAATAAAATGTATCCATTCCTAGGATATAAAATTACCTAAGAAATTACTTTGGAATATACTTATATTCTTTACAAGTGTCTTTAAGATTTTATGTTAAAAAAAAATGAAACTGGAATTTGTAGTTGGTAAAATGTGGATTATGACTTATTAACAAGGAAAAAAATAAGAAACACCTATGTCACAAGACTCATGCTCAAAGACCTTGATTTTCCTTCAAAAGATGATTCTTATGTTTTAAGTTAAATGTATAAAATGTGTATCAGTAGTCAAATTCCCACCTTAGCCAACTTTTCCAATTAATCAACTAACCATCAGTTCTGATTACAAAACAAGAGAATCAACCATACCTCAATGCTTCAGGTTTTGGTTAAGAAATTGAACTTATCACCTGTGAGCCTAGAAGGTAATGTCAAAATGTAAATTATTTTCAACACCACTTTGTCAGTAGGAATTTATGATTCCAGTTTTTGTTTAGGAAGAGTTAATCAAACTCCTTGTCAGTAGATTACTCTCAGATTGACTTTGAAAGAAAAGCATAGTCCTCAGATTTTGGGGGTTTTGTTTGCTTGCTTGTTTGTTTGTTTGTTTGTTTGTTTTTTCATCTCTTCCTTAAAATAATTTATAAAACTCGTGGAGCTGTCTGAACCACCAAGGTCAGCTTCAATACCCTGTCTCCAAGCCAGCTTTCTCTCACCGTGTTGCATTGTTTAGAAATGTACTCTAGGTTTATAATACCCTTGAAAAGGATCTTGTGACCTTGCTTATCAACCTATAAATGAGTCTGACAGTTGGCCTATTTGGACTTTTTTTTTCATGCATCAAATCTTAATCTCACCTGCTGCTGATTTCAAACTCCATTTGTTTAATTTGTTCAAGTATTGACTATCTCTTATATGCCAGGAACTCTCTAGGCACTTGGAATACAAAGATCCCCACCTTCATGGTATATTTTAGATGGGAGAGAAGAACCAGAAAATATCAATAAACATAACATATAAGTAAATTACATAGTATATTAGAAGGAAATAAGTAATATGGAACAGAGGAACAGCAAGATAAGGGGGAGCAGGAGCACCAAGTATTGGCAAATGGGTTGCAGTTTTAAGTAGGGTAGTCAAGGAAGACTCACTGAGAGGGTGACATTTGGGTAAAGACTTGAAGAAAGTGAGGAATGTGGGCCTACAGGAGAACATTCCAGGCAGAAGGAACAGTCATTACAGACTCCAAGGAGGATAGTGTGCCTGGACGAGGTCAGGGAGATAGCTTAGAAAGGACCAGTCAGGCTGCCATGCTGAGAATGACTGGACAGGGGAAAGACCAACAGTTAAGCAGAGAGACCGGCAAAAGAGGTGGTGAGGAATGCCACTGGTAGGCACATTTAGAAGGGAGAGCCATAAGATTTCTTTAGTATAGTTGAAAGAGAAGGATCAAAGAGTTTTTGACCAAAACTAG
>NW_011888882.1:2515348-2541219 GCF_000151845.1 Pteropus vampyrus
AATTCCCCTAATTTAATATAGATCTCACCAATGAAACTTTACCCTTATACTGCCCGAGGACATACAGCTGGAAACTCTATCCCCTCGGTATTCTAACCAATTGCATATTTATTAATAAATGATATGACCAGTTCTGTCGCATAGTGTAGTTTCTCCCTTCTTAGCATAGGACAGAGGCCACCAACCCACAGGCTCATAAAACAGACAGAATCTTGGCCCTGGACACAGATGTGTTTTGTTTGGCTTAATTTTTTTTTTAAACCTTAATTTTTTTTTTAAACTTGCATACGTTGATTGGGGCAGGCACCCTCCAACCCTGACACTACACTCTCTGTTGGCTTACAACAGATGAATTCATACATTTACCTGCATAGTCATGGGGTCTGGGCTGTCTCTAACCCCTCATTTTAATACCTACTCATATTCAATCCCACATTCCCCAATATTCAGGATTTCTTTGACTTTGGCTGCTTTCTTCCATTCAAAATTATTCTTTACCCTTTTCTCAGCTGGCTTAATCTAGGAAACTAGAAAAGATCTTCTAAATGTGGAACTTGGTCAGCTCTGCTGAATTTTGGCTCTGGAGAAATAAGTTTATCAAAACCTGTTACTGTCATTCGAACACCCATTCCTTAGTGGCTGTCTGGACTTAATAATGACTTAAATTCTCACACAGAAAGTGGTGGGATATGGAATCTAAATGTAAAGGTTGTGTGTCCTGCTAATTTTCCTTGTATTTCTCAATGGCATCTATAGAAGTAACTATAATCATTTAATATTATTCAGATAGTAGGATCAAGCTTTTGGAACATAAATTTCTTTGGATCTCTCTTCCATTCAAATGCCCAAATTTAGTCAATGTAAGGGCAAGATTCTAAATTAAAATCAATTAAAATTGTAAGGTGGATTTCTAAATTATCTTGCTCAAATGATAACTGGTTCCTCTCAATATGATTCAATTCCCTTGCAAAAGATAAACCTTATATGTCTTAAATAAAGCATTTGTCCTTCTAACATATGTACGTACAGTATCTAGTGACATTATGAGTTTCTTGTCCTTGTTTTTTTGTGCCCATTCATCAACTGGCTTCATAAATGAGGAAATCTGAATGCTTGGATGGGCTGTGAAACAACTATTCGGACACCACTCAAAGTCGTTTTACTGCCTTTTAAGGATAGCTTTCTGACTTACAGAAGAGAGTAACTGTACAAAGGAATCTATAAGCATAATCTAATATTGCTTCTTATGAGTGCAAAGACCACGTGGAGGAAATTTCACCCTTAATAGTGTTATCAATTATGTAAGAATTAGTTGTCTCTTTGGGGTAATAATAATGATAATTAACATTTATCGAGTGCTTATTATATGCCAGGCACTATACTACAGGCTTTACAATACTATTTCATTTAACCCTTAATAACCCTACAGTTTAGATACTATTATTTTTGTTATTATATAGATAAGGAAATTATGGCACTGAGAAGTTGCTAATAAATTTCTCCAAGGTCAGCTCCAGGATTCAAATCTGGCACAATGATGTCACCAGAGTCTACTGTATTAATGGCCATGTGACACTATCTCAAACACATGCTAATGTTATAGCCTTTACAGTCCCTCAACGTAACTAAGCTCTTTGTGTTCCAAGAGGTGTATCCTTTACTCACTAGGTTCAACTTGTGACTTATTTCTCCTTCAAAATATGATTCAAATACCACCTCATCTATGAGAACTTTCTTGTCTTTTCCAAGGAGAATTATAGTTTTTCTTCCTCTAAGCTCCCATGATAAACACACACTGCTTTTCTCTCTCTCACCCTCTCCATGCCATATAATAGGGGATGTGTATGTGTGTGTTTGTATAATTTCTTTTAACCATTACTATAACTTTTAACCTTTAATCTTTATATATATATAATGATTATATATATAATTTCTTTGAACTTTTACTATATTTACTATATTAATCCATCATCACTTTTAATAGGTCTGTTCCTCCACCAAAATTGATTAAATTGGGAAGCAGGTAGCTTTAATCTCCAGTGTCCTACACATCAGTGATTAATCAGAGCTTGCTAATTTAATATGTTCCGTAAATGGGTAAACAAGGCATTAACTTCTTAGTCCTGGTTCTATAAAGACTGTTATGATGTTACCATGACAGATTCTGGGGGGATAAAATAGACACTTTTATGGTACTGTCAAATTAATTAAAAAAAAAAAAAAAGAGGAAGAACAAACAACTTGAGTATAATAACTTTCTATGAAAACTATGGAGAAAAATAATAAAACCATAGTATATGGCATGGAAGGTCATGATAAAACTTCTTTAAGAGAGATTGTGGTCGCATATATGTTTGGTTGACACTGAAATAATTTATTTCCCTTTACTTTTTAAGTCTAGGATAAAAGCTATGACCCTAGGACCAATATTTCCCAAAATATATAACTCTGAGGTCTCTAGCTGAATGATCTATAGCCCTCCCCCTGAGACTATAAGCAGTCTCTCAAATTTTCAAAAATGGAATGTTACCTTTGATCTTGGGTGTTGCTCTTTTAATTGACACTTTAGAATTACAAGACTGTAGGCTCTTGCCTTGAAGTTTAGTTTTGAATTTATTATTCAACTTCTACAAAAAACTCTAACTGAAAGAAGTGATATTAAAAAAAGTGGAATTCACCTTAGATATACAGGTTCTAGCTTTGTGTTCTTGCCACTTAGTATGATATTGAGCAAAATATTAACCTCTCTGTGAAAAAAACGGGATAATAGTAGGTGTCTATCTCTTAAGTAATTAGGAGGATTAAATGAGTTTATGCATGTACAGTGCTTAGAACAGTGTTTGGCACATGATAAGTACCTCATGAATATTGCGATCATAATTATTTAGTTATTTAGAAATCTACGTGCATACATCAGGTCTCTTCAAAAATTCTTATAATATTGTGCCCTCCACTAACTGAAGGTGATACAAAAATAACCCTGTGAAAAATGTTTCTCCAAATCTTAAAAACCTTGGCCAAAGTAATATTCATTATGTTTGTTAATATTTATGTTATTTTTTATATAAGGATGACCTGACAAATTCAATTTTGAATTTAGTACCAGAAAAATATTTTCTGTCTTAAAGAACAGATAACTGTGTCTATAAGATATTAAAAATTATGTACTACTTTTTGCTTTGGGGAAGAATTTACCAACAAAATTCAAGGTTACAACCTTTGGAAGAACCTGAAATTCAGTGCCTATGTTGTCAAGATACATATGTTTTTATGACCAACCAAATGAAAATAGAGTTAAATTTTGCTCACTAATCAGGTAGTCTAATCAAAATAGTCACTGGAACCTAGAGTGGAGGTGGGCCGGGGGGACCACAATGGGCAGAGCCAAGCTTTTCCTCAGAAAATAGTCCCCTCAACACACATTCCAGAGTAATGGTAAAGTCCCAGCGTTTGACGCTACAAGGTATTGAGTAGGTATTTGATGGTGCAGGGCTGTATGCTGAAGATTCCTCTCACTTAACCTAGTACTGCCATGAAAATGGAGACAAAGTCTCTTCCATTTAGCCAGCATCCATTGTTTTATTTTCAAATCCTAGAAATTACCTGCCTCAAGTCTGATTCTCATGAATTTGATTTTCATGTCATCTTTCTCTGCCCATAACACAACATTTATTTCAAAATAAGTAAATACAGTTTGTAAGCTACCTGTTTCAGTATCTAATAAAATAAGGAACTTATTTTCATAGTATATCATCGTGTGTTAATAACCAATAAGTCAGGATTGAGGAACAATAATAATCAATTGTAAATATATTTTCATTTTATAATAATTATTGCTTTATGAGTGAAAATAACAGGAGAGGGAGCAGAAAAGGAGAACACATAAATACATGAAATATACCTTTTAAAGAATTTCCTTTAAGAGAAA
This sequence comes from Pteropus vampyrus, assembly GCF_000151845.1. NCBI lineage: Eukaryota > Metazoa > Chordata > Mammalia > Chiroptera > Pteropodidae > Pteropus > Pteropus vampyrus. The sequence continues at coordinate 2,519,277 of NW_011888882.1, forward strand.
AGAATGTCAAAATATATACAGTGAAATTCTTTTGTGAGTCCATGTTTTCCTTTGTTTCATTTTTTAATATATATATTTAATGTTATTAGATAGCCATTAAGTCTGGACCAAGAGCACTTGTCAACAGTTGTCATTTTCTCTTTGGCCATAGCCACAATTTGAGGTTGTTCATTATGACCCCATACTCAAAGGGCAGCAATAAAGTGACTTTCACCATCCAAGAATCTATTCAAACAGCTAATATACATGTTAAGTGGAAACCAAGACAGACATAGACAAGTTCTCTGTCATTGTTAGAGGCTGGTATTCAGTTCTAGTCTAGATGGTGGATTAGTTCCAACAAGATATCTTCATAATAGCGACATTCTCAGAGACCAAGTTGCTCCATATGTGGTTTTATGTTAAGATGACAAAGAATATTTAACATCTTAAAACATTTAGAGACATCTGAATAGGATCAATCCAGAGAATTTGCTCAGTTGGTAGAGCCTTATTCACATCAGGAGGATGAAAAGAATTACACACGGGGATGATTCCTTCACCCGGTTAATAGATATTTATTAGGGACCTTCTAAGTGCCAAGCACTGCACTCTCTGATGAAGATGCCATGTAAAGCAGGGTAGTTATGTTGTATTAACTACTTTCTGAACCCCTAATAATATAACCGAAACAGGATTCTTAAAAAGGCACACATTTACAAGGATAAGCATGGGATAAGAGACAATATTGACAAATCATATAAGCTGGAAAGCAGATATAGATATGAAAACTGATTTAAAAAACCCAAAATGCTGAATTCGAAAACCAGCCATGGCAGAGTTCAGAAGCAATATAGTTTCCACCAAAGCCTCCCAAAAGGATCTGGAAATGACCTCACTGGCTATCTCTGGAATTGGGGCGTAAACATGAACTTAACTACAAGAAGATTAAGAGCAACTTAAAGAACTTGTAGATCCTCTCACTCATGTATTCATCTGGAAGACTGAAGTTTTATTACATCATTAGAGCAAAACAGAGAGTCAGTGGACTGGGAACATCAAGGGGAGAAAGGGGTAACACTGAAAATAATGGATTTAAATGAGAGTTTACATATGGAATGTTAAGGTCCACGGTCTTCTTCCTCACTGTATTCAGAGAATCTTGGCAATCAGATTTGACTAGGAAGAATACTTGAAGAGTCTTTGAGGAATCTGATAAGTTCAGAAATGAAAAACCAAAGGATACAAATATAGAGATTCCTTAAGGAAACAGCTTAGTCAGACAACCCTAGAGTAAAGAGCACAACTGACCCATTTCTTGAATGCTCCCAAGCATTTTACTCATAAATGTAAGTAAACAAGGGATCGACACATGTTTAAGGAAGGCATCTAATTTGACATAGAGACTAAAAACAGACAGTAATACCTTGAAGAGAAACAGAGACTATATGAAGAAATAAGACAAGATTTTGCCTCAGTGAAAGGATTGTGTGTTATAGAAGAAGCAAAATCAAAAAAAAAAAAAAAAAAAATAACGGAAAATAAAAATAAAAAAACAAAAAAAAAAAAAAAAAAAAAAAAAATGGAAAAAAAAAAAAGAAGAAACAACACAGCAAATAGAGCAAAAAGATAAAAAGATGAAAAATAGGATTGAGGGTTTTTTTTTAAAATTAGTGTTAAGGATCCTACTTTTGAATAATGAGAATTCTCAATATGAGAAAAAAATGTAATGGAAGGAAAAAATAGTCATCAAAGGAATATTCTGAAAATTAAAGAACATGAGTTTCTCAACTGAGGGGTTCCATGATGTACCCAGCACAGTGAAAAAAAAAAAAAAAAGGACATTCATTAAGAAATTTTATAACATTGAGGGCAAAGAAAAATCCTAAGAAATTCCAGGGCAAAAATGTATATTTCATAGATTGAATAAAGTATCAAAATAGAATCGGACCTCTCAACAGCAATAATTGGTAGCTAGAGATAAACAAAATCCAGGAGGAAAATTATTTCTAATCTAGAATCTATATGTACTATTGATTATTTGTCAGGATAGACATCTCTCACAATATTGTATTTTTAGTTACACAAGATTCAGAAAAGTCTACCTTACATGGACCCGCTTTCAAGAAACTTTTAGAGAAAGTATTTCACCAAAGGAAAAAGAAAGAAAGAATAAACAAAATTTATGGAATCAGGAAGCATAGATACAATCCAAGGATTGGGAGTACTCAGCATGACATCTAAACTGGTGCATCAACCAGTTTAGAATAGAACCAGGCAGAATGCTCCAAGAAACAAGGAAATTGACAGAATACCTAATGTATTTAAACATACTGAGAGATTTACACAATAAGCAAAGGAGAAGGATTGTAATGGTGATAAGCTATTGAAAACAAACTCAACGAGATAATTATTAACTCTGTGAGAGTGAGGATTTGTGCAAAAAAGGAAGCAATCATGGTATACTACTGTGACTCATCTGAGAATAGTCAAAAACAATAATAATAATAATAATAATAATAATAATAATAATAATAATGTATTGATAATTGTAGTAATCACTACTGATCTAACTGTATTGGGAGAGTGGGATGATAGGAAGTGTTTGTGTGGGACATGTGGTGGAGGGGGGTGAAAGGAGACTAAAGCCTTCCAAGAGAGAAATCAGTATTCAATGCCTAAAACTAATAATTCAAGGAAAAGTAATATAACCATAATATTTACAAAGATAGTCAAAAATGCTAAAATATTCAGCTGGAGGAATTAAAAGTAGTTGCTTCTAGAGAGCTGAAAATGGTGTTGGAGTGGGCAGCATGCTGCTGTTTTCCCTAATAAGCCCTATTGCACTGTCTGTTTAAGGTATGTTCATTTATTTCCTTGAAAAAATAAAGACCAAATTAGAAAAAACAAAAACAAAAAAACTAGCCTAGTCTTAGTTATCCTGGTATTTGCACCCTAAAGATAGAGACAGACATGATAAATAGGTGTGTAACTAATACATAGATTGATCTGTAACTACCTATTGTACTAAATGCTATGACAGAAATTTTTTATTTAACCTTGTGTAAACTCATATGAAAAGAGATGTGGCTTGGTGTAGTGGAGGAATCCAGTAAATCTTTCCTGAGAGATATATTAATACCTTATGGGGTGGGTGTCAACCTCAGTAGTTGGCAAAAGACCATTATAAGTAATGAACTTCAAAGAGTAAGGAATCATCAAGTGTGGCTTCTGTTGGGCTGGAGTAACTAACTGCAGGATGTCACCTGGAGCATTCTGTTTAATAATGGCAAGGTTAGCCACTGTGACCTTGTGAAGGATAATTTTCTCTGTTCATGGAGATTAATTCTATTGGCTCTCATAATAGGAATAACCACCTGAATCACAGACTGGGAGAACGTGTAAGGACTTCAGAGCCTATCTAATCTTATCCTCTCCGTTTGCGGTTAGAAAAACTCAGGAGATTTAATAGTCTGTCTGAAGTTTCAGAGCTATTTAATGTCAGAACCAAAGCAAGGACTTATATCTTCAAGTTCCTTATCTAGAACTCTTCTCTACAGTTATAGAGAAATATATAGTTTGTTTTTTAGAGAAATTGAAATTAAATTAAACTAATCATCAGTGTGACTCAACAACAGAAAACTTTATTTCCTTTATTGAATGATGAAAAAAATTCCAAAAAATACTTTTCTACTTAAATTTTGCATTATCATCTAAATTTAGTACCGATAGCAGCTTATGAAATAAATAATTTGTATTTGATATTTGTAAGTAATTATGTGAAAATCTAATAGTGATAACTTGTTACAATATTTCTAAAAAATGCCTATTAATATTACAATGTATGTGACTTGCACATATTCTGTTTTAAATAATGGCATTGTGTTTACTGTGGATACTTATATTGTAATAGTTTTAATCATATGTTAAAAAAACTATTATATCTTAAAATGTAATTATACTAATAAAACATATAAAGAAATATCTCCCCTCCAGAGGAACTTTACAATTCAGGACAGCATGTGCACATAACACACACACACACACACATACATGCACACACATTCAGACTTCCCTGAAGAAAAACGGTTTATGGAAATCTATTTTGCCAAAATAGGAAAGTTTTCTTTAAAATGTTCATATTGCTGCACCAGGACACTTTCACATTTTAGTCATGTCTACAATAACATTTCGATGCATGTCATGATGCCATATACTTGTACTCTTCTACAAGGTTCATTGACACCCAACAGAAACTTAATACAAGTTTAGAGAACAAGGCTATTGTTACTAAAAAGAGACTGTCGTAGCCTTTGTATTTTTTTCCTGTAGTAAAGAATCTTTGTAATAAATAGGTCACAGTATGATTTCAGATTTGATGGTCCAACTGGAAAGTCCTTAGAAATAGATTGAATATCCCAAGGAATAATTTAAAGTTGTATTGACTTTATTGTCATTGTCTACTCAGAACAGGGATTCTCAAAGTTATATGTAGGAAAGTAGCACATAGATGTGAAGTCCATTGGAAAGTATATTAAGCCACATGATACTTCTGAAATTGTTCTCTGGGAATCAGGAGGTATCTATAACCTGGTAGATTTAGAAAAACAATAATTTTAAAATATATATTTTGTAAATTTCACAATCCTCTTTAAGTCACAGAGATAGAAAGAGGGTTAGCACTCAGGTGTATGACCCTTGAGTCTGTGTTTTCCTCTGTATGCTAACTCTGATCATGGAATGGCCAGGATGAAGGCCCTGGAAAAATCAAGAAATCCATGAGAGTTTACCGTTGGAAGATTGCATTCACAGAATGACAAGTTAGAACAGTTCTTCAAATCCAGGATATGTTTGACCAAGATACACATATTTAATATCTAAATTACTGAGACAAAAACATTACGAGAACCCAAAAGGTGACAAAAGAGTTATTCCTGCAAGTGTAAGAGTGAATCTTATGATTTAAAGCAGGAAAATGGAATGTATATGGTTGTTACTGTCCCAGATAATTTAGTTCAGAAGGACATCTGCTATGACTAGACTGTCCCCCCCACCCAAAATTCAAATTTTGAAGCTCTAGACCCTAGTGTGACTGTGTTTGGAGACAGGCCTTTTAGGAGGTAATTTAAGTTAAACGAGGTCATAAGGGTGAGGTCCTAATTCAATAAGATTGGTGGCCTTATCAGGAGAGAGAGAGAGAGAGAGAGAGAGAGAGAGAGAGAGAGAGAGAGAGAGAGAGAGAGAGAGAGAGAGGTCTTTGTCCACATGCATGCACCCAGGAAAGGCCATGTGAGCACACAGTGAGAAGGCAGCCATCTGCAAACCAGGAAGAGAGGCCTCACCAAAACCTAAGTGTGCTGACACCATGATCTTGGACTTGAAGCATCCAGAACTGTAAAATAAGTTTGTGTCATTTAAGCCAACAATCTATGGTGTTTTGTTATGGCAGCCCAAGCTGCCTAAGATAACAGCACAAAGATGTGCTGGGGATGTTGAAGTGTTGAAGCAAAGCTTGCATCAAGCACGGTACAGGATCCCCAGACCAGTGTTAGAGCAGTTCAGAAAAGACCAGGGTCAAGAATAAAAACAAGGCCGAGACTGTGGATGGAACAGAGTCACTGACTAAGCAGGATCGAACTAGGATTTAGCATAGTAAAGTAAGAGCTTAAGCTTTGAACTTAAACAAGGTGAAATTTTTCTCTAATTTCTACAAGTTGCAAGACTTTAAGTTATTCAACTACCTCATTCTAATTCTAGTACTTCACTACTAATTTTAAAATGGAGGTAATAATGCTTTTATCATATAGCCATTGTGAGTATTAAATGATTAGATATTAAAGAATTAGCATTTGGCACATTGTCTGACACATGATGATATCTCAATGAATTGGTAACTAGATATAGTAGCCAAAGTCAGAGGGACTGGTCTAAATCCATTTATTCATTTCTCAGATATTTATTGCATATTTACTTTCTGACAGGCAAGATTATAGGTGCTACAGATAGAGCAATAAGCAAAACAGGAAAAAATTAACCTATCTTCATTGAGCTTACATTCTAGAGAGAGTTAATGAGTCCAATGGCAAGAACCCAAAAGTGGCAGGAGCTTGAGTCCCCGCCATGTCCCACATCCCAGAAAGGTCTTGTTCGGGTAATTCACACAGTTCCTGTGCTAAATATATGAAAAAAAATGGACAAAGAAAATGTATGCTTTCAAGTAGCTTGTCACATTCATGGTAAATATTGATCATTTATTTTTCAAAAATGCATGAAGAACTCTTGTTTGACATGACATTTTGTGAAAAGCTGCTAATCACCCTTATTCTCTAAAAGCCTTTCTTCTTCATCTCTCTCCCCTCTAGAAAGACAGGCTTTATATAAAGACAGTTTTCTTGGCCTAAAAAGTACACCTCCATCTATCCATTGTCCCATAATGTTTTATTTGCTTTCCTGAACCTTGTCTCTGAAGAATTTCAGCCTGACAAAAAGGAAAATCATATTTTAAAACAAGTTAGGAAATCAAAGCTTTATAATGACCCGTTTCTGAAAGGGACCCCTTCCTGTTTCTAGGTCCTTTCTTAACATTTGTGGAAATCTGATAGGGCAGTTCTGGTAACCCCCTAATGTTGGGGAGTGGGGTGTGTGTGTGTGTGTGTGGGGGTGTGGGTGTGTGTGTGTGTGTGTGTGTGTGTGTGTGTGTGTGCGTATTCTCCCATTTTGACTCTTTCCCTCTTGAGTCAGAATGCAGGCTAAAATGTGTGAACTCTTGCTGCGTAAACAATTGCAGAGTAGATTTTCTTTTGTTTGGTGGCCATTTAGCCTGTTACTTGTTGTATTTGTCATTATTTGTCACCCATATGCAGGGCTGATTGGTAAACGGATTTGGTTATGAATGATAAAGCATCTTTCACATTTAAAACTCCATTCACCAAGACACATCTCTGCAGTAACAGTGTAGTAAAACGGGTTATTTTTGTTGTTGTCGTTGCTTTGGAAATATGCTTTATTTTCCTTTATTGTTTTGAGGCAACCTAAGTTTATGTATATACAAAACAAAATCCAAACAACTAAAGAAAGCACTGATATGAGCTGCCTATCATTGTATGCTTAAATATAAGAAAGGAAAAAGTAAGACTGTTTTTGAAAACGTCAATGAATATGCATTTGGGGTGAGTAAATAACCACTAGAAACACTGCTGAAAGCAAATTGACTTACTCCAAAATTTTTTTTGCATCCATGAAAGTTTGGTTTCCTTTTGTTCTTTCCATATAAATGAATAAATGAACTAGTTTTACCCAGTTACAAAAAAAGTATTCTTATTTCAGTAAATTTCCTTCTTTGGGGTTTATTATATGGATCATGGAAAAGTATGATTTTACAGTTTGTTGCTTTTAATGCACATTTATAAATTAAGAGTGCCAAATAAATATAGCCTTTCAAATAGCAAATAAACTTTTACAAAGAGAAATTCTTTTATAACTAGAACACCTCTCACAGGACTAAGTCCTTTGTTAGTAAGATAAATTCTAGAAATAGATTTCAGAGTAAAGACTTCAGTGTTTGTTTTTATTCTTGTGAAACCAATAAAGTGCTGACAAAGAGTGCTATAACGTGCCACCATAGTTTAGAAATAAGGCACATTCCAGACTGTTCTTTATTGCCTTTTGAGGGCTAGATATTGCTGTCCTTAGCCACACTACTATAGAACATGCAGCTTTACAAAACAGCAACAGGATGGTTAGACCCATTTGAACCCCACCTGAGTATCATATACATTCTTGTAAAATGTCAAACCTTTAGGAATACTGGAGTGATTATAATACCATACCATTATGTTCCCATAAGTTTATGTCTGAAATATTATGAATTTAAAAGAGTAAAAGGATATGTTCTCTATTGCCCTTCATACCTTATTATTTCCTAGAAAATTGCAACCCCCATGTCAAAAGCTGTTTCAAGTGTTATTCTTTTAGATAATAAATGGAAGCATTACTTTGCTACATACTTACTTCTTTAAACCTGGATGTTAAAATGTCTAATGTTTCCTAAGCAAACCAGTAGAACCGTGTTACAGTTCTGAGAGCAGAAGGGGGGACGGGATAGGAAAATATAACTTTCAAGCCCTGGTGAAAAAAAAAAAAAAAAGCTACTTAGTCGTGAAGGAAATGCAGATGTGAACAGATGACAGAAATGAGAAACAGGAAGGGAGTTTGTCACCAAATCTCAGGGCAGGATTCTCAGATCTGGCTGCACAATAGAATCATCTTGCAGCACCAATTTCTGAGAATGACTAGAATATAAGTTAAGATCTCAAAAAAGAATTAGTATGTAGGATGTAAAAATAGATTTATAACCCAAAGCCTTTCTCTGTGCTTTTTAAAAAACGTCTACATGTTTAACAGTTATGCCTTTCTTTGTTTTGGAGGGATGGCGTGGGGTGAGGGTGTAGATTATCTATCATTTACTCTGAGTAGGCATTCAGTAAATGCTTTGTTGCTAATCCAGCTCCAACTCCGTTTCCTGCCGCAGCCTGTGGAGCTGAGTGAATGATGTCTATACCTGGGAGTAGGCGTGCATGTATATGTAATGCTCTGGGTGAATGAAAAGCAAGGCTAGTTCTTTCAGAAATGTTCTCTTCGTTTTGATAAAAACAAAAACTGAAAGTTTTCGCATATGCTACAAGTGGCTTTTTCTTACAGTGTACCCTTTTATATTTTCAATAGCATGTGTTTGTCTTCCTTGAAAAAAGTCCTCTATTCAAGGACCACATTGCAACCATAGATCATTTATGTATAATTTGCAGATGATAGACATTTGAAATTACTGTGACAGGTGTTTTCACATTGTTCCTGCTCATCTGATAAAAAGTATATTGCCAAAAGAGCAGAGAGAACTTAAATTCTCCAGAATCAGTTTGAAGCACCCTTTTGAAATGAGAATTGCTATAAAGAAGCATTTTGGAAAGAGGTGAGGATAGGGTGAACAGTTCTTGAGATGAAAATACAGTTAAGTAAAACAAATGCATTTCTTAGATAGGGACTATGTGTGTGTGTATACATATATACATGCATACATACATACATACATACATACATATTGTGCTTTAATTTATTCATCATTATTTTGTCTTTGAAATTGTTTTCTACCATCATCTACATGATGACCCCAGGAAGCCCAGAAGAGAGCCAATGAAAACTCCATGTGTGCTCCTGGTGAACTATTTCTATATATTTCAAAATAAGAATTAAGAATTTCCTAAAGAGACAAAGAAATATGAAAGGCTGAAGATTAAGAAATACAGAGAAAGAATCTCTTTTATATATGATGGTCCATCAGTGCCAGTATTAATGTGTAAAACTAGTCTGGCAGGTGTGTTAAGTAATTTATGTGGGAACGAAAATTGGTTTTATATTACTTTTGCTGTGGAAGATAACGTTCCATAAGCTCATCATATTTTTAATCTTGGCTTAAGAAAAGTACTGCTGTGGCATTTTTTTTTTAATAAGAGTTACATTTATCTCTTTTCAAAGAGCACCTCCTCTTCCTTATGTCTTCTTCCCCTCATATCTATCTGCCCCCATCCAACTCCATCCACCCTTCTCCTTATCCAAAGGCATTTGTGAAATACAGAAGCAGTTATGTCATGATGTTATTTGGGGTATGCTTAATAAATGCCTCCTATATGTGAGAGGGGATCTGAGGAGGTCAGCTAATCCAATTTCGCTTTGATTATTTATTTGAATTTTGGATGCAAAGAACCCTGAACCAATTGCCCTAATTTGTCATAATCATAATTTAGTTACCCACAACTGCTTTATTAGATTTAAGATACTGTCAAGAGTATATTGATTATTACAGCTGTTGATTATCTAACAACAATATTCATAAGATGCCCTCTTCTCCAGTTCCATTTCTCTGATTGACCGAACGGGTACTAGTTTTAAATTTTCTCCTTTTCCAGTTGCAGCATCCCTCCAAAAGTTATCAGATGATAATGACACAGCAATATAAAGCAAGACCTTAAGCTCCTTCAGATGTTATACATTTGTCTCCATTAATTCTTTCTCCCCCTTTCGGTCTACCCTTGTTGTTATCAGGAGAAGTCTATATTATAAACTCAAATACAAGCATGTCATTCCACCTTACACTTTTTTCTAGAGAGAGGTGGTATGAGAAAGCTCTTGAACCAAAATATGAAACTTGTTCCAGCTAAATGAAATAATCGAATGGGAATATCAATATTAACACATGCCAACTCAAATAGTTAATATTTTTTAAAGTGGCCATGTTTAACAGTTTGTGTTATCAACAAAAGGAAAAAAATAATTATTCATGTATGAACTTCTCACTCCAGTGATTCATTAATCTTTTTAATGAAGTTTGAGAGCATCCAGGACACTGCTTACCAGTCCCAGCAGCAGATATTTAATAGCGAACAAGACAGGTATGGTCTGAGCCCTTGTGGAGCTGGCCGTCTATTGAGGATATAGGCAAATAAAGAGACAATGACATCACTGCTTGACAGGGACTCGGACTGGAGAGAACAGGGTTCTACAGGACCTGAGAAGGGACTCCTGGAGAGAGAATTATCAGAGAAATTTTCCTGAGGAAAGTGACATCCAACCATAGACCAAAAAGAGGAGAAATTAGCCAGGCTGATTGGTATAGTGATCTAGGCAGAGAGAAGCAAGAACGTGAGGCATTCAAGGAACTGGAAGAAGCTCTGGATGAATGAATGAGCGAGGGCAGGATGGAGTAGAGATAGATGAGGCTGGAGAGCAATCAAGACCCCAGTCATGTAGTGTCACAGTCAGAGGGGCACAGGATGAAGAGCAGTTTGTTGACTTGAGGTGCTTGTGGTTATCCATGTGAGATTTCCAGTGGGCAGGATGATATGATTTTGAAATTTATGATTTGTAGGTAACATGTAAGTATAATTAAGAGATAACTGAATTTGTTGATATTTTCAGCTAGAAAATTCTTTGAATTTCTCTCCTGTGACTTATATCTATATCTGTAGCTCTTTGAACAATTCAGAATTATATGCTTAAAACATTTTATTGAGGAATTGAAGCTTTTCTGTTCTAATTACTCATCTTTAATTTCTCTGAACTTTTTTCAATCAGAAATTGATATAATTTAAAATATATTGCCCTGAAGAAGTACAAAATAGAAAATATAACATTCTATAGCATTACATTAAGAGTCGACTCTGTGGAAGTTTAATTCCCCATGCTTGTCAAAAGTTGTTAAAACATTGCTTACCTTTTTTGAATATAAAACGTGGGCAGACATGTAGTAATATATCAAAAAATGACACTTTGTCAAAGAGGGCTTTCATGGGAGAATGTTCTGAATAAAATGCTTTCTTTTAAAAAGAACACAACCTGTTTAACATTCCAAAGCAAACACAAAAGAACACCAAATGCCTGAACTTACTGCCAGTCATAGCAGTCAGTTTCATTTACCCTTTGATACTTTTTTTATAGTCCAAAAATTGTTCCCCCAAAAGAATTATCATTTTTATGCCATGATAACCCTGGTTTGAAGTAAAATAAAAGTAGCTTTGACCCTCCTCGAAATGGATTCTTTTCAGACTTACTAGCTCTTCTAATAGTATGAAGATGATATGGTTGGCGATGTCTACTGTTAGAGTCAGCATAATTATATGTGAAGGAACAATTCCTTTATCTATTAGGAACACTTGCTGCAGTTAACTGTGTTGCACTGTCTGGCAGATGAAATAAAGAATTAAAATCTCAAACTAGTTTCTCAAGTTATTTTTCCCCCCAGTCCTTTTAAAATTGTTTCGCCTAGGAGAAATGGTCGCCAGAAAAGAAGAGAAAACAGATGGTATTTAAAGGCCTTAGCAAGATTAACGAAGCAGATGCTCCTGCATGTCTCCCCCTTCTTGCTCCTCAAAATACCTCTTCATTATGGTTATTTTGTGATGGTTCAATCCTTCAGACCTTCTGAGAATGTCCAGAGTTAAAGCGATAACTGATAGTTGAAATGCTAAACTAAAAATCGATAGATAATTGGCTTTGATCACTATCTAATATCTAAATAGGAGGGATATCTGTATTTGTTACCTATATTCTTTGCAGAGAATGTGCCTAAGTCCTAGCTCTTGAGAGGGAATATCATTCATCGTTTAGGGAACCAGGGAGCAGGACTGAAAAAAACAGAAACAGATGGCAGTTGAGGTAATTGAGATACTATATTGCTTAAAGGCATCCTGGTATGCCACATAATAGTACTAGTGTGGAAAAAAAAAAAGAGAAATATTCTACACAACTTCACTGGATGTATAAGCTGAGTCTGATTTTATAGCCTGCTCAGAATTAAAATTCCTACAGAATGGGAGGGAGTGCGGAAGGTTGAGCTGCTGTCAGAGAATGGTGGGAACAGAATCCTCCAACTATAAGGGCTCATTGGAGAGTAGAAGGCCTAGGTTTTAATAAAATATTTGAAAATTCTGCATATCTTGGTATGAGAGCATACTAATATTGGGGGCAACAGATTTTAGGTACTAATAGTCAAGCCACTTTTTAATTAACTCACACTATTATGCAAAGGGGAAGTATTTTGCTGTGGTGGTGGTTGTAAGCATCTCACAATTGAGAATGCCTTCCTTAGACCTCTGAGATGGAGAGCTGAGGACAGTGAGGTACAGAGCTGCAGAGTAAGGCTTCACATCCTGCTCCATTGTTTACTAATTTTGTGACTCTGGGCAAGTGGCTCAGCCTGCCCAAGCCTCACTTTGTTCATCTGTAAAATGGGCCTAAGAATACCACCTCATTAGACATTTAGTTCAGTGCCTAATACACATTCAATACCTAATAAATGGTAGGAATATCATTAATAAAGTGCACAACTTAACAGTTTTGCACATCAAGGACTGTAGGGTGTTCATGGACGTAGTTTCTCACAGCACCAGGAAACTCACTTCAGATGGCTATTGTGAGCATTTTAGAAGATCCTCATATTCTGTAGACCAGGAAAAATACTTCTACGTTACTATCCACTCTCTTGGTTCCTGTATATCTAGACCATGTTGTTTGTCAAAATAGAAGTGAAAATCAGAACATTTCCTTTAAAACACTTTCTGGTTATGTTATCGTATTAACTCAAAGAAAGTGAGGTGCAGAGGCTTGTTTTATATATGAATCATCTGCCAAAAACAGTTGTTCCTCCTAAATGTATTAAGGGCAACATTTACTTATAAAATTTAGATTCCTTTAAAGTTTAAACAGTCATCTCTTTGGTTATAGACTATTATTGCCCGGTAGATTAAAGGATCTATCATATGCAAAAAGAAACACAATGATATATTAATATTTGATTCTATTACATAATAGCTATGCCAGAGACCCCACAGTCATACTTAATATAAATGGGTTCACAACTGAAACCAACAAAAGATTCAAGGGATCCTGATTTATTTTAACATTAAAATTTCACAGCACTTTTTGAGCTATTTTATTAATTAATTTCAAAATGTATGATTCAGTAACATCGAGATTTAGCAAGTTATATTTATATTATATATAAGCATTTAAATAACCTAAAATATTAAATATAAGACTCTGGAAACTAATCATTAAAAATGAATTGGTAACTTGAGATTTATCATTCTGAAATCACTCATTCTACCTTTCTAATGAATTCTTTCCTCTACTTATATGAAAGACAAAATGTATCTCTCTGAAAAGGTATTTAGTAAAAGGCAACCCTTTCCTGGGTCATGATTGTCAATTTGGTATTGACTCAGAGCAAAAAAATCTGCTTTACTATAGTCTCGTAAATACAAAACTGTACTTACTATTTGCTAAACCATATCCAACTTGACTATATTTTTGTTCCATAAACATCCAAAAAAAAATTCCCTAATAATTATAAAGCATTTATTACTGAAAAATAAAATAAATGTAATACATACATATACACTTTTTATAGAGGAGGTTCTGAGAGAGAAAAATATAAATAATTTTATGATTTAATTTTTTAATTAAAATAATTTATCGCAACTTCAAGAATAATAAAGAATAACACTTTGAAAACTTCATTTTGTAAATTACAGATATATATACCAAACTTTATATTTGTAAGAATATACAAATATATTGGTATATTCAAATTTGTATACATAAGTTCGTATGAGTTTAAAAAGCAACCATTGGCTAATTCTTATACTGCAATGTAACTAGTACTTAACCTAAACCCTGACACATGATGGGTGCTTAATAAATGTTTGTAAATTAAATGAATAAACATATTGATAAATTTTATAAAATATCTTTTAAAGACTCTTTTAAAACCATCATTGTTATATCTTACCTTCTACTTTAATCTACTCAATTAGAACAGCTAATAAAGCTGAAGTGCATCTACATACAGATTTGAAATATGTTTTCTTGTTATCTGTTGCTTTTCTGTGTTGTGGAATTACTACAAATGTTAAGAATAGAGAGAAATGCCTCTGCTAGATGAGAAAAGGTAATCTAAAGGCAAGTTAGCTTGTTTTCTTCCTTATACTAAACACCTGCAATTACTGATTGTCATATTTTTCTTTTGCTGTAAAACTGAACTAATTGCAGGTACTACCCTTAGGGCATGAGTTACACAGTGTAATGAATGTTGAGTGCCCTCTTGAGTTTAACATTTTAATTATTCATAATCATAATTATTTGGGAACTTTAGTAATAATTCTCGTTTACCAAACAAATTCAGAAGGAGTTGAGGCTTTGTTTTGTTTTATTTTATGTTAATGTCAGCAGGCCTGTGATGGTGCCAAGAAGTTCTCACAAGCAATGGAGCCAGTTTTGGGGCTAATGGGTGGACACTAATGAACTGTGCCATTCTGGAATAACTGAATGAACTTTTTTCTACTCGTTTTCTTATTTCTCTAGAAATAGGCAATGTTGGGAATGTGAGGTGAAGACTTGACAAAGATTCAAGTGGAAGAACTGAAAATAATGTATGAAAGTGTGTTAATCAGAGAAAAGATACAGTAGATTTGATAGCTGGCTATTAACCAAGTATATAAATTTTTAAGTTCTTTTCCTTTTCTTGAAAGTATTGTATGTATGTGTGTGTGTGCATTGCACCCTAAATATATTTGCATACAGTGGGCCCAAGTAAAAGATAGATATTCAAGATGAATATTCTAGCCATTTTGGACTAGAATAATTTTTATGTCTACTATATTCAGACACATACTAGTGATAGAGATGTATTGGGACTGGGCTCTTATAATTTATTTAGATGTCATATACATTCTTAATAATAGCCTGAAATAATGAAATGCTGCTTTAAAAAAGAGTTTCACATTGCAGTCTGTTTCATTTTTCCCATTTCTCTTTATTTTTTTCTACCCCTTCAATAAAGCACTTTAGTTTTAGAGCCAAACATGTACTCTGCTGCTAGAGAATTACTCAGGTCTCCTGGTAATTTATATTTGACTTAGAAAGAAGCAGCATTTGCTTAATATATTCAAGTAGTAACAAAAGTAAGAATAATTGATATGGATAATCATTATATGGCCTTATAAATGTCAGTCTGGAGTTATGTAATCTTAACATTTTTTAAGGAGAGTACATTTAACCACTTTCATCTAAAAACCTCAGCAGACCCAAGGTTCTGCTACAAGAACATCATCTGAAAGTACATGTGGGTAGCCCCCAATTTACAAGTCCATCTCAGATCAAAGGGAATTAACAATTACATATTCCAGGGTTAGGCTCAAATGTGAGCTCTGTTCTTCATCAGCAAGTTGTTCAATAAAAGACTGGAAGTACCATTAAAAAAAAAAGTTCTGATCATCCATATAATGATCATAATATATCTCTCTTTCCCAAAACAAATGTTTAACCACAGCTACTAAGGAACAGAAGAGGGGAAAAAAGACTAATTGAAAAACCACTTTGCTTCCATCTACCCTCAGGTGCTAACAAGCAAGGAACCAGCCCAAAGGACAGGTGGTAGGTGAGGCGAGGCCATGGAATACTCACCAACCAGATAATCATCGCTGGAATAATTGAGAAGTGTCTGAATGTAGGTATGTGTACTGAAGACTTCTCTGTGATCTTGCAGTTTGTTATCTGACTTTTCCCAGTCCCATCCACATTATACAACTGCCATCTCATCGGCCTTTTGAAAGCACTTACTTGGCCGACGTGGCACACATGCACACATGCACACAGCCACTCATAAACCCCAGTGGCTCTCCAACAGGAAGTCCTCCTTACTCTTAGGTTTTTAAAACATATTACAAAATGACTTTGTACTGCTTCCCACTCTCTAATATCAGTGTTCCTGTATAGAAACCTTCCTCCCCGTGGACACTGAGCCTTATTTCCTGAACACAAAGAGACTTTATCCTCGCTGACCCCACTGTCAGGAATAACTTTCCCCACTCTTCTTTGCTGGTTTTAGTTCTGTTTTCCCTACAACCCCTAAGTCAAGTTCCACCTGCATTACAAAATCTTGATGATTTCCCCATCTCCATATTTGCTCTTTTCCAAACTTCTGTAGAACTTGTAATTATACACTTCCTCTGGCATCTGACAACATGATTCATGTATTGCTTTTCTCTCTTTATGTATATGTCCTGCGTCCTCAATAACTATTTATTTCTGGAAAGGCAAGACCTGTCACATTTTTGTATACCAGAATCCAAGGCAAAGGAAAATGAGCATGTGATGAGCTGCTCTGATGAAGTGAGGCAACAAAAAGAACACCGACTCTGGAGCTAGAGTGCCTGAGTTTGAGTTCCTGCTCAGCCAGTTACTAGTTGGTGACCTTGGCAAGGTTGTTTTAAAAAATTTAAAAAATTTAAAAAACCGAAATGTATGATCCTAAACCCTGGACTGTTTCACTCTGCAAGTTGCCTCACGCACAGGTGCCCAGTGGTTACTATTGATAATGACGAAATTTATTCTCCTCTAATCTTACAATTTTAACCAAATTATGCTGAAATTTCATTAGATTTGACTTTTTAAAGACTATTTGCAATGCGAAATGTTTTTAGTTGACTGTAAATACTTTTCTTATGAATTAATCCAGAGGGGGTGGAGTCATAACTCCTTTTTGTCTGATGTAGGCTAAAATTTACTTCAACAAGTATTTCTGTTTCCAGTCACCAAAGAAGAAGGATGGATAAAATATCA
Organism: Pteropus vampyrus; assembly: GCF_000151845.1. Lineage (NCBI taxonomy): Eukaryota > Metazoa > Chordata > Mammalia > Chiroptera > Pteropodidae > Pteropus > Pteropus vampyrus. The sequence continues at coordinate 2,536,428 of NW_011888882.1, forward strand.
AATGGCTCTTCCTACCCTTGGGTATTTTATAATCTAGATGACACGATAATGGAAACAAAGCAAAAACTTCTGACACATTTTTAACCCTTCATTTCTAGTTTCTTCTGAGACTGGCTCTTCTGTGCTCTCTCGCCCCATGTAATAATGTAGATTGAATACAAAAATAACACTTTGGGGCTGGGTGGAATGTGCCATTTAAGAGTAGACTATACAATGTTATATTAGTTTCACGTGTACAACATAGTGATTCAATATTTATATACCTTAGTATGTGATCACCATACTCAGTCTAGTAACCATCTGTCACTGTACAAAGTTATCACAACATTATTGACTATATCCCCCTTCATCTTTTTTGCCCATCTCCCCCCTAATCCCCTTTGGAAAACATCAATTTGATCTGTTTCTATAAGTCATTGTTGGGGGGTTTTGTTTTGTTTGTCCATTTGTTTTTTTTTTGGTGTTGTTAGATTCCACATATAAGTAAAATCATACAGTATTTGTCTTTCTCTATCTGACTTACTTCACTTAGCATAATACCCTCTAGATCTGTCTATTTTGTTCCAAATGACAAGATTTTATTCTTTTTAATTGATGAATAATATTTCATTGTGTATATACCATATCTTTATCCATTTGTCTATTGATAGACACTTAGATTGCTTCCATATCTTGGCTATTGTAAATTATGCCAAAATGAACATAGGGGTGCATATATCTTTTCAAATTAGTGGTTTTTGTTTTCTTCAAATAAATACCCAGAAGTGGAACTGCTAGGACTCTACTTTACTAAAAAATAAAAAATTTAAATTAAAAAAAAAATGCTCTCATATCTGTCAGCTATGGCAATGATAAGCTCTAATGGAAACCATGTATATAAATATATATATATATTTACTGTCAAATTAGCACTTAAAAAAAAACAAACTTAATAAATCCAGCCCTGTTTCTAACCTGTTTAAACTTAACACAGGGCTGATCCACATATAGTTTTTTCTTGTGGGGTAAAGTGGCTCTCCTACCTGACATGTAATTATTATGAATTTAATTTTCATTGAGAAAGGAATGGGGGAGACACTTTCATAAAGAGTGATAAAATTTAAATTTTTAACAGAATGTGGAAAAACCAGGGCAAATTTGATCTGATTGTGCAGTATAACATAATTTGAGTTGTAAAGAAATAAACATTAAATTTGGAATTTCAGTGAATAAATATTTCTAGCAAATGAATAACAGGTTTTCAATTAACAAAAAATGAGTAAACTATAAACTTTATAAGCTTTAAAATCATTGTATTCTATTTGAATGGAGAATTTACCAAGAGCTCTGTTAAACTTGGCAGACTAGTCTTCTTGGAATCTCTTCATTTACTAGGAAATCATCAAGTCTTGTTCTTGTTGCTGCCAAAATTCCTTGGCTGCTGCTGCTTCGTTTATAGATCTGAAGCACTTAGCACTGTGCTGGGATGTAGTAGACGACTAATAAATCCTTGGTTAAATTAAATTTTGTTGCCCTACTGACACATTAAATATTCTCTGCCCTCCTGGCCCACCACTGAATTACAGAGTAACAGAGATCCTCTGTAGACCCAAAGGAACTACCTTTAGGTGAAGTATCACCAAGAGATGGTATTGGAAGAACTAACATTTTTTAATGCTTACTTTATTTTAGGATTTTTACTTTGCATACATCATTCCATTTTCTCCTCAAAGTACTCTATGAAGTAGGTATTGTTACCCCCCAGTTACCAACAAGGAAGCTAAAATTCAAAGAGTTTAACACCCAACACATTTAAAAATCAAACAGCTGGTGAGAAAGAATTTCCGATGCAAGTCTAATCCAAAGACCAAGAAAGGATGATGTAATAGGGGTTTCACAAGGCCCAGATTCAGAGTCACGAGGCAGGTACTCTTGACACCAGCTTCAAGTGACTTAGGCGAATCGTATAACTGCCTCATGCCTCAATTTCCTCATTTCATATGACATTATCATGAGTATCAAAATATTTTATTTGTGAAATGGCTTTGAAATTATCATTGAAGCTATAAACAAACAATAGTTATGGGTCTGGTAAATATAAACACTGAAATAGTTAAGAAGTCCTCAAAAGGTTTGAAATCTCTAGCAGATGATGGGAGGAAGGTAGAAGCAATGAGAGGAAGCAAAGATCAAAGACAAAGAAACACCATGCCTATGGAGGGATTCTGGGAGCAGATCTTGAAAAGACAGACTATTCTAGTATAAGCGCTGAGCCAAAGGTGTTCAGTTATCAGTTACCAAGTAGCAATTACCCTTATAATATGTTACATCATGTTTTATAATGTAAGTATGATAACCATAATAACTAAACCAAGGATCGCACATAGGACAAAAGGTTGGAAATCAGGGCTATTGCATATGGAGCCATATACCTTGTATAAGGAATGGTTGTATTGCAAGCTACTCGTTTCAAGGATTAAGAATAATACTTTCCTTAAACACATGGTTCTAACAGTACACATGCACCTCCCAGAGTACCTGAAACACTCTAAAGGCCTCAGGGGATCCAGCTTGTTGCTTCTGGAAACAGTCTCTTCAAAAGTTTTTCAGAGGAATTAATGGTACTTCAAGTTGTTGCTGATGTTTGGTTTTTGACCTTGTCAATGTTGAAGGGAAGTAGATGTATTTGATAAGTTATTAAGCATGTGTTTCAGTTATTGTGATAGTAAAAACAGCTATCATATAAAACTGGAAGATGCTTTTCATTTCCTAGCATTTAATTGCATTCCTACTGCATTTAGATGTCATTAATCTCAGCATACAACCCAATGCATGTATTTAGATTTAAGAAAGTTATTTAGTATGAGTATACCTATATTCTTTCTTTTCCTTTGTTTACATGATAAGTTCCAGAAACCACTTACCAAATTTTTTTAAATTGTATTTTAACCTGAATGAGAACAGGCAACCTAGCTGATATTTTAAACTATATTCAAGAAGACAAAGAAAAATTAAGAAACCACTTTTCTAAGTGTCTTTTGTCAATGCTTGCTTAGGGAAGACCTCTACTTCCAAGATCTACTGCTGAGATGGAAAATCTATGATCAATTGCTCGATTTCATCTGACCAATTTAAAATGTCAGATATTTTGAAAATTATAGACCTATGACAGTAACACACTTAACTTTTTTTAATAGCCTCTTTAATATTTGCAGTTTATCATTATTGTTAATTATTAAGCAGCTTGATGGTAAAATGGGTCGTAAGGATAATTGTTGGTGTAATACAACCACAAATGGCAAATTTGAGGAATATTTTTAGAGTGTCTTCCTAAGTTATAAAGGTATTTTATAAACTATAAATCACTATACAAATATTATTTATAGGAATAATTTTATAATTCTGTTTTTCTGCAAAGTAAAGAAATGTAATAGAAAAATTAACTTACTTCTATTCCCTAAAAAATATTTGTGAACTTGGGTTCTTCAATATATCTCAGGGTGGTACCTGTCTGGGAGAAGACTCATAAGAATTGTAATATTTACTGTTCATAGAGTGCCTGCTCTATACGAGACACTTTAAAATAGATCATTCTTAGTCTTCAGAATATCCATCCCTGCAAAGAGATTTCATTTTCCCTATACATCCTTTTATACAATTATAGATAGGTTAATAAATAGCTTACTAAACTAGTAAAAAAAAAGGTAATGTCACAATTCAGACCCAGATCTTTGAGACTCCTGTACTCCTGCTCTTTAACTATTAGGGAAGATAGTTGCTTTCAAAAGGACAGAACTTAATGAGGGAAAAAGAAAAACTCGCAAAACAAAAACAATAATAATAGCTACCACTTATTAATATGCCAGGTACTGGGCTAGATGCCCTAGGGACTTTAAATTCCTTATCCTAATAAACAGCTCAAAAGAGCTTTATTCATCTAAGGTGTTTTCAAAGGAATTGGATATTAATACTCTCATTTGCCCTGTGAGAAATTTAAGAGTCAAAGGCATTGAGTCACTGACATAAGATGGCACACCCAATAAATAGCAGAACCAAGTTTCCAGCTCAGGTCTTGTTGAGTTCCAAATTCTATGCCCTTTGTACAGAATATTAGAAGCTGAAATATATGTTTGATTTATAAAATAAAGACTCTGAACTGCTGCATACTTGTCTTTTTTTCTCTGAACTTATTTTTGAAATAATTTAAATTTTGTTTAGAAATTATTGAACTTCTGCTAGTAAGAAACTTTCAGAAAATTAATATTAATTTAATGAATATGCACTAGTTTGTTTATTCCAATAGTACCCAAGTTTACATCACAGTCAAGTTTTAACATAAGTCTTATATATTCGGCTCATATTTTATAATCTATAATTTTACTAAGAACTTAAAAATTAAGACAGATTTGTGAAACTCGGGAAAATTGCCTCACATACATAAATTGCTGTTCTAAATATCACAAGTTACAAACATAACTGAATAGCTTTCATCCTAATTTTACAAGAAGCCTATAGCAGCATTTTGCATTTATTCATTAAACAAGTGAAACTGATTGCCAACTATTTCATAACTTCTTGCTAGGGAGATTTACAGAGAATAAGAACTCAAACACTCTCTCAAAAAGCATTATAAATTAATTAGAGATAAAAGACATGGAAACCATTAAGCAACAAAAACTGAAGTTAAGTAACATTGCAACAGTGAAATAAATTGTGTTTAATTTTTAGAAAGAAAGAAAGAGAGAGAGAAAGAGAAAGGAAGGAAGGAAGGAAGGAAGGAAGGAAGGAAGGAAGGAAGGAAGGAAGGAAGGAA
>NW_011888882.1:2541859-2564430 GCF_000151845.1 Pteropus vampyrus
AAAGAAAGAAAGAAAGAAAGAGAAGAAAAAAGAAAAGAAAAGAGAGTACTCCAATTTCATGGCTGGAGGTTCTGACTAGGAGTTAAAGTAGCCAAAAAGGCAACTGGCTAGGCAGAGAGAATGGATGGCACTAGCCGGGCAGGCATTTAGAATGGAGATGGCCAGGTAGCAGATGCGTTTATTATCCTGAAGGCTTGTGCAGGAGAACTGGAAAAAACAGGATTGGAAAAGGAAGTGAGGCCAGAAAGTCAAAGGTTCTGATTCTAGCTATAGACTCTGGCCTTAGGCCTCCAGGTGATGGGGAGTCACTGAAAATTTTTGAGCAGGAGAATGACATCATTAAAATAATGCTTTAAAAAAGATTAATTTGGCAGGACTGGGCAGGATGAATTTGTGGAAAGAGAACAGAAGCAAAGAAACTACTGCAATAATTCAGTTCTAAGGTGATGAGGTTCTGGACAGAAGTGACAGTTGCACTAGAAGGAAAGAAATAAATGCAGGAGATAGTTCAAAGAAAGATGTGAGAGGAAGTGATAACTAGATATGGGAGAGAAAAACACAAAATGAATTAACTGTAAATCCTGTTTAGGAATTTTTATAGTTTACAAAGTATATAGAGTTCATTGGCTATCATACATAATATTCATGGTCTGAGATGCCATTGAATTCAAGGAAGATCTTGCTTTTATTCAATGTATCATTTATTTTAGCTGAATCTACAATGAAGTCCTGCTTTTAAAGAGATAATAAATACTATTAAAAATGCCTGAGAAAATAATTGTAGCTTTATAATAATAATAACAAAAATAATAATAATCACTGCTGTTATAGGCCGGCCACATAATTAATTAAGTAATGAAAATTCAGCTAAACAATGATGTTTAATTTAACTCCAAAATTCCAATTTATTAGATTAGTTATTGTTACATTTTCTACCAAATGACTTTTAAAGACCAGTAATATTGTCTAGAGTAGATTATCTTCACAAATATGTTGATATTATTCCTTTGAGATTTACTTAGTGCTTCCCGGAATTAATTCCATTGTCTTCAAAATGTCCTTGCATAATTATTTTTACTTTACTAGTGGAAAACTGAGCCATAAAGAAAATGAATTAGTGATTTATTCAAAGTTGTGTGAGAGCTGAAGAATCTGTCTTTCCTGTGAGTCCAGTGGACTTCATTGATAAAATAAGACTGGAAAGAAATCAATATTTTTTTAGTTGTTTAGGCTTAGTAAAAATACCCAGGGCCAGGCAAATGCAACTTTCTTCCCTAGAACACACACACACACACACACACACACACACACACACACACACACTCACACTCCATTGCATTTCTTTGAAAAGCAAGTGTTTTAATATTACTTAGGTGCTATTTTTAATGCATCAAGTAAAACATATTGTGGCTTCTAATATTAATTCATTCCCCACTTAGTTTTGTTAAAAATATTTATAATCTAGTATAGAGCAAAACATATTATTATCCATTTCACCCCCACTTTGATAAAAAGCATTCTTCAGCTGTTTTCTAGGGACAAATATTGTCAAAGTTTGATGGTAATTTATGTTGTCAGTCCATTAAGTTGATTTTATGGCAGCCAACACAACTATTGTCCATTTATGAGAAACCCAAGGATCACTCTAGGTCTCCTTGAAGGCCGTTTGATACCTGCCCTCTCATATGGCTGACCTTGAGGGGAGTTGAATTTGGTAATTTATAGCAAACACCATCTAGAAGACCTATTTGCAAGATTCACTGTCATTTAGTGCTAAATGATCATTGCTGAGTCCAGAGACAATCTGAGCTTCTGACAGAGCAATCCCATAAAAAATATTGCCTACCCACCCAGGTGTCCTTTCCAATTATCTGGAGTAGAAATTAATACTTTTAAAAGCTGCTAGTTTTTGAAAGGTTATTACAATTTATTCCAGTGGTTTCTTTTGCACATTATGATGAATTAGTTTATTACACCATTATTTTCCATGTCAGCTTTTTAGAAGATTGAACCATAATGTTGAAACATTAGTGTGAATGGCAAACATACTATTTTACAGCCGAGTAATATATTTCTTTGAGAAAAATGTGCTCAGTTTTTAATAACAGGTAATTTTATGTTTATGTTCCCTAATGCTGTTGTCAGGTATTATTTATTTCTGTTTGGTAAGAACTGGAGAACTTTCTTTTAAAATGTTAATGGTGGTTGAGACAGATTTTAGAGTCATAGTAAGAATATATTACTTAAAAGTAGAAAATATAAATTGTAAGTGTTTTTTCCTGAAAGCTAATATTTTGTAAGGTTTTTTTGACACCAGTTTAATGTATGATTACTTCCAGGGAGAGTAATACTCATACTTTAGTTTTTTCTCTAAATGTAGTGGACTGTGAGGAGGGGAGGCATTTGTGTGTATGTGTTTTTAAGGTCTTAACAACTTAAGAGTTTTTCTTTAACAAAACTTTTTATTTTAAATGATTTTTTGCTTCATAAATCATGTAGCGATATTCTATCATTTACAGGTATTTTGTAAATAATATTAATTAGCACTTGGATAGAGATTTGTTTTTTCAGTCATTGTTATACGTCTACTATAATATAAAGAAGTATAGGTTACTTGCTATTTATAAGTATTAAAAATACTCATTGTACTTCTATGTGACAAAAATTGATGAGAAGTATTCTAAAGAGTACTCAGCATACTGTATTTTTATTCAAAAAGCAAATATTTTGAATGCCTAATACATGCCAGGTATCATACAACTGTGCGCAGTTGGGACATAGCCATTGCAACAGTTTAGAAATTCATTTATTTTATTTCTGTTACAATTATTTTTATCCCTACAATTTTTAAAAACACAACTCCACAAAATTCTGAATCTTGAGTAAATTGAGCATGTAAGCAAATTCAGTAACACTTTGGAAGTTTTACATTTACTACCTCCAACCCAACAAATGCTTGCCAAAGGAAATATTGTTTTTGTTTTCTCATCAAACACATTTGTTTCTTCAGCAAACATTTTCAATACTGAAGTATTTATTTTTGTTGATACGACTGAGGCAAATGTTAGTTTTAGCAGAATTAAGAATCGCAGCATTCCCAAAATTTTTCCCAATGTGCCAGAGAATTTTTTAATGAAGTATGAGGCTGATAATAAGAATGCCAAAGCTTCTTTTATGGAAGAGGAAGAGTTATTGAAACATAAGATATATATAGAGAAAAAATATACACATAATAAGTATACAGCTCAGTGGAATGTCACAGAGTGAGCACATATGTGTAACCAGCACTCAAATCAAGAGATAGAAATCACTAACATTCCAACAAACACTACTCTGTCCCTTTCTAGTAAATCACCCCCCACTCTCCATCCCTAGTAACCATTCTCTTGATTTATGACATCATAGATCGGGTTAGGCTGTTTCTTGAAAGTATGTAAACTAGATCATGATAAAATTATGACTTTTGCTCAGCATGATGCTTTTGAGATTCGTCCACACTGTTGTCTTTAGTTGTGCTTTGTTGTCATTGCTACATGGTATATGCTATTGTTTAAATGTAGCATATTTTATTTGCCCAGTCTGTTGAGGATCACTGGATTGATTTCAGTTTGGGGTTATTGCAAAAAATTGCTTGTATGAGCATTATCATATATATACATTTGCATATTTATATGAACAATAAAAAAGCACTTCTGTTGGTATTTCTAGGAGTGAAATAGCTGAGTCCCAGGATAGGTACAGGTTTAGCCAACCAGTTTTCCTGAGTCCTGGAACTCTCTTATACATACTAGCTATTTTCCATTGAACTTAAATCTAAAAAACAATTGGGGAGAACTGAAGCAAATAACTTCTAGAATTCTGTAATTCATTCCTTGTTTACAGTGGAAAGGATTGGCATAGATTTCCACAAAAGGCAGATAGTAAGCATCTGCTATTTGATTTTCCATTACATTTTTCTATTTGCATGTGCATCTGGTTTTGACTGTTAATGAACCTGCACATTCATATTATGTGCTAAATAATAAGATTACAGTATCTGATACAGAGGAGCTGAAAAGTTCTCTGGTTTTCCCAATCATATTCTTCCATGTAATACAAAACATTTTTTGCCAGGCTGATGGTAATAACTAGCAAATGCAAAACAGTACTTCTCTTCAATATTCCTGGTTATTTTCACTAGAATAGAGCAGGGATTGTATGTATACACCCCTTGGGGTATGTTACACAAAACAGGTATTCAATACATTTTTGTTGCACAAATTTATCCATTTTGTTGAATGGTTTGGGGGGTCAGGGCTTTAGGGGTTACATAGAATCTTGGCTCTGCCAATTAACTTTGGCCAAATTTTCAATCTCACTTAGGTTTATTTTCTTCATCTGTGTAGAAATAGTCTCTGCTTCCTAGATCACTATGAGAACAGAATGATGTAGCACATGCAAAGTACTTCGCACAGTGCCTGCATGTGATGCTCCATGTTGGGTGGCATTACTGTTGTCAATTTAATTTTATGAGGGGTATTTTTACAACCTCTGTCTAAAGATAGTAAAGAATCCACTGCTCATACTTTATGGAAGAACAGACATGCTATAAAGACTATTAGAACCAGATAGCTAGATTTTATTCTTCCTTTTATTAATTTTTTCCACAAATGTTTCCACAAATATTACTATGTTCTATGCACTGCACCAGACATGAGTATTCTACCATAACCACTTTAGATACTGCCCCTGGGCACACAGAGCTGACATGGCTAGCAAGTCCTCAGGTAATTAAAGTGCAGTGGGACAGGGCATGAAGGGGAGGTCCAGACACTATGGATTGCACAGGAGAGGCACTTCACTTTAGGAAAACTTCCTGAAAGAAGTGGCACCTCAACTGACAGCTGACAGATGCATAGGAGTTAACCAGGTAAGAAAGGAGTAAGGAATATTCAGGGACAAAAGCATACTAGGCAGAGGATACAGCATTAAAGGACTGGAAGGTTTTCAGAAAGACTGACGTTTAGGAGCAAATGTATGGGGGAAAGAAAAGAAAATGTGTCAAGAAGAAAGAAGAAAGACGTAAAGGGCAAGCAGGGACCAATCCATTAACGCCTTATAGGCTAGACTGGGGACTTCGAACTTCATCCTGGGGGTAATGAGAAGCTATTGAAATTTTTTTTTTAATTTCTGTATCTTGATCAGACTTGAATATTAGAACGTTCTTGGTGCACAGTGGGAATGGATTGGGTGGGAACAAGACAGGAGGCAGTAAGACCAGTTAAAAGGTCAAGACAGTAAACAGGGTAGAGGATGACAGTGCTCTGAATCCAGGTCTCAGCAGAGGAACAGGGAGAAGAGGATGGATAAAATGTATCTCACTTTGAAATCTGGGATGGTACCCATGGACCTAGCCTGGACAATGAGATGGATAGTCATGGTCGTCACCGAAAGAAAGAATGCAGAAGGAAAAAAAGGTGGAATAGATGAATGCATCCCACTGGAACAAGTTAAGGTTGAAGAGACTGTTATCTAAGTGCAGAATACCAGTAAGTATTGAAAAAATAGCTTTGCATTCAGGAGAGAAATCTTAGATGAAGATTTAAATAACATGGTATTTGCAGCAGCCATGGACATAGGACAGGTTGCTTAAGTAGAGTTTAGAGTGAGAAGAGAGCAGCCTAGGACAGAGCCCCAAGGAAAAGCCATATTTAAAATGTAGGTGGAAGAACAGGAGCCTCAAAGGACACTGAGAAGGAACAGCCACAGAGGTGGTAGGAAGATGTGAACAGTATGGCTATCATGACCAAAGGGATACAATATTTCTAGATAAGAAGGGGATAAATGGTCAATAGTGGCAAATGCTGCAAGGTGTGAAATAAGCTGGATATTGAGAAGTGTAACCACCAGATTTAGCAACAGGATCTGTAGAAACTTTGCTAAAAAGAGGCTGGCTCTGAACAAGTCCAGGTACAAATAATAAATGGAAACATAACTAAGAGTTGATGGATTTCCAGGTAAATTGATTACTAAATAGCACATTATATGACTGTATTAGTAAGACAGTTACTCTAAGATCTGTTAAGTACATATTTGAAAACAAATACAACTACAAAATGAATACCACTTTTAATCATGTTTTTTTTTAAATGGGCTTTCGTCACTGCTTTGACATTTACCTTTGAATTATAAAAATGTTTTTTAGAAGAATATAAATTTTATGAACAATATATATTAGAAACTTGCCTCTCGGTGAAACTTAGCTGAGAATTCTAAAGAAACAGGAATGGAGTGAGGGAGGAGGTTCCCTTTGGAGAAATTCCTCTTGGAGATTTTGTTGTTGTTGTTAATGTTAAAAAGAATAAAATGTGGAAGGATAGCACAGAGGAATTTCAAATCGAAGGAAAGTTTCAGTCCTCGTGTATACATATATGCAGAGTCAAACCCAGAGAGAGAATAAACTCCTGGGAGGAAAAGTCACTGATTCATTATTGTGAGTTAAGAGGGGACATGTTATAAATCATAAGCAGGAGAAGCAAGTTCTGTTTTCCCTGCTCTGTTCCACTGTTGAAAATTAATTTTCCTCAAGACTTTTTTTCCTGGTGGCTGTTATTTACAGTATCGTCCACCCAGACCAGCTCATTCATTTCCACAGGCAGTTCCTATTGGTGCACTGGGGTAAAGCACAGCAAATTAGTTTAGGGGGCTGTCGGAACTCTTTGTGAAAGCACTGCCTCTAATTCATTCTATAGAGGTAGGGTGTGTTTATCCTCCCATTTCACACCGAGCCCAAACCCCAGTTTGGTATGTGAGATTTGTGTTTACAAAAAGATGTGAAAAGGATCATGTCTCGGGAATATTTTTCTTTAAAAAATGTATAAGGTCATGTAGGTGTATAATATAATGGGTCCTTTCATGGACATGACATCTCATGGTTGCTTTGTTGCATTGAGGGTACAGCTAAGGAGCTGGTTGTTTTGTGGAGCAGTTGGTGTGCCCTGTGGCACACCATGCAGGGCGCCGCTCACCCCTGCCTGCCACCTCCAGAGACAATGCATGAAATAATTAGCATAAATTCATTCAACAAATACTGTTTGAGCACCTACTACTCGCTAGGGGCTCCTGTGTCCTGGTCAATGACTGTGAACGAAATACAGATGGCCTGTCCTGCTGGAGCTGACATTCTAGGTAGGGATGAGGATGAGGAATGAGAGAGGCAGACAGTAAACAAATATAAACAAGAGAAGGCAAAGTCAAGTAGATGAGTCGTGCCAAGGGGATCGGACAAGTGGGATTGTGTTCTTAAGTAAAGCAATCAGGGAAGACTTTTCAAGTGAGATGAATTTTTCAGAGGCCACAGGGAGCAAACCCTGCCCACATCCATGTGACGTGCATCTCAGGAAGAGGAAGACTGACTAGCAAATACCTGAGGCGGGAACTTGCTAAGTATTTGTGTGTGTCCACCCCTGCCTTCTCCCAAGCAGGGAGAACCACCTGACCGAAAGGGAGTAGGCCAGGGGGATGGAGAATTGGCAGCTACTAAATCTAGAAAGAGTAATAGTGCAGGGTGGTCTGATTTTGTAGGGCCCTGTAAGCCACTTAAAGACTTTAGTCAAATATAATAAACAAGTCATATTTGTAATTAATATTGATTTACCATACTCAATTCAAGTTTTACCATTTTGTTCCTCTTTTGGGTTCCCTTTTAGTTATAAATAGTGCCAGTTGGATGATTTGTCCTGAAACCAAGAAGAGCAGGATCTGAAAATAAGCCAGATGCCACTCCCCTCTCCTCCTCAGGGGCAGGCAGCACCACTGATCCCACATTTCTCTAATCACACTGCAAAAAGTCAGAGATGATCAAAAGATAAATTATCTCAGACATAGCCTTTAATACACAGATTTTCCATCTCTGCATCTCTACCCCCACCCCCATCCCCCAATGATTAATAGACCAAGGTCCAAGAGCCAAATCTCCAGCAGCTGGATTTGCCTTTGCTTTAGCCCACTTGCCTGACCCAGGAACTAAAACTCTCTTATGATCCTCTCTGCTCCCTACTAAACCCCCACCTCATCCCACATGTACTCAGTCCCCTTGGGTCCCCTAGATAATTCCTCCCTGCTCACTATTGTCCACTTGAAGGGGCCTGAACAGCAAAGAGCTAAAGGCAAAATAATCTTGACTTCTCTGGGTCTTACCATCGTCATCTGCAAAAGGGGTCTGATCTCCCCAGCCTGAAGGATTGTTGTGAGTACCGAGGTAGTAGCTGTTAATAAAGGGCTTATGGCTGATTCTAGTTGATTCCTTGATCTGACAGAAGAAAAAGGAGAAAGGAGGGCCCCCAGAACTTGAAATAGAAGAAAAAGAAGTGAAAATTAATTACATTTTGTACTGGCCTTATACTTTTACCATACTGCCACTTCTATCTTATCTGGCTGAGCAAAGAAAAGTTAACTAGAGTGAGATAAGACAGAATATTATAGTCTGGGACCAAAGCCTGATCTCTCCACCAATAAAATGTGATGGTACTCTGCCCAGTTGAAAACATGAATGTGAAGAGGAGCATCAGGCAATTCCTACCATCAAGAGAGGACACGGTTTTTTCAACAGATGAATTGTAAGGAAAATATATCAATGTAGATATAGAAAGAGACATTCGGAAAATTAGGAAGTGTAACAGAATTCTAATAGAATATGCAAACGTTTCAACCTATTACCACTTAGTGAGGGATTGTTGAACATTATTGAGTTAGTTATATCGAAGTGAAGCAGGACAGACTCAGGGGGCCAGGGCCTGGGAACATAGAAGAAGACATATGTCAGCCGTAAGTACTCTGAGAAAGTCTAGACTAGGAGACAGAACCCAGTATCTGAATGGCAGTAGTCACTGTGTTACCACTACCATAGACATTAGGCAGTAAAAGTACATTCCGATGGACAAGTTAAATAGAGCAAGTGGGAATATTCAAGCAAATGAATAGGGCCTCAACCATTGGCTAGGGCTCAGAGGCAAGACCTCAACTCTCTGTAGAGTCAAGGGAGATAAGAAAAGTTGAGGAAGACTAGAACTAACATGGGGCAAACAAAAGAGTAGAAATTATTAGGCAGGTTCCCAGGCAGATTCAGTTAACAAAACTAAGGTCCAATAAATCAAGACAAGGCAGAAGCTTTGGAATCATGATCCAAAACTCTCAGCAGCAAAGGCTGCATTGCTCCTGAGCTCCTGGCATCTCATGCGGCTGAGATGGAGACTGACTGGTCAAGGAGCAGGCCACATGATATTGCACCTGCAATTGGGACTCAGGCCACAGGAGGAAAGTGTGTAGAGCCAGAGAACTGAGCCAGCATTAACCCCTCTCACCTGACAAACTAAGCAAAATCTACTTTAGCCTCTGGATTTCCTTGGGCTACAAAATAAAATTCTGAGAAGATGAGAAAAGTAAATCTGTACAGTTGCTTAGGCTTTCAAACTCTTGCTTCTTCCCAAAACAAAACAAAACAAAACAAAATTGTTCATGCTTAGATGATGTAGTTATGGAATCATTCTTAATTATTTAAAATTTTGCCCTTAAAGGGAGATCAGTAAAGATTTATGTCCTCAAAAGCTTAAAATTCTGGAGTCGAAAGTAAAGAAATTAAGAGTGTAGATGTGCTAATAGTAGTTAATGGAGTGGTGCACTGGGAGAAACACAACTGTTCACTTGCAAAGACTGATTCTTTTTCTTTAAAAATAGAAAACTGTGGGGTAATATTGAGAATCAAGAAGGAAATTTTCTTTGAGTAAGTTAAGAAACATAAATTTAAACTTTTCAGCTTTCAGTTAACACAGACCCAGAGAATGGGATATTAGAGATGAACGTGTTGAATTGGGAAAGAATGCTCTTATAAACTCTGGCACAAGAATTTATGTTTTTCTATTTTAATTTACAGTTTGTGAAGTGTTGATATAATTTTCTACATTTTACATAATTTGATTATAAGTGTCTTCTTTCAAAGGGGCTTTGAGTATGTTGGTATTGATTGGGCAAATGTGTATTCAGAAGCAAATGGTTATTCATCTACTTGTCGGCTTCCATAAAGAGATTGTGCTGGTTCATTGAGGCAACTGGAATCCTGTCCACCAGCAAGCTGATCAACAAGATGGCCAGTTACATTTATAAGTATTTCTTTCAGAGGCATTTAGTTTCAACCCCACAGATGGTAGCTGCAGTCCATTAGTTTCTGAGCCAAGCTTTCCATGTTCTATTGTACTTAGCAAGGTTGCTGTTGCAGCAACACAATTATTCCAAATTCAGTGAGACTCAGCAGGGCTAAAATAAAGCTAGGTTAT
The DNA here is from genome assembly GCF_000151845.1 of Pteropus vampyrus. Lineage (NCBI taxonomy): Eukaryota > Metazoa > Chordata > Mammalia > Chiroptera > Pteropodidae > Pteropus > Pteropus vampyrus. Next base: position 2,552,170 of record NW_011888882.1, read on the forward strand.
AACAATTTAATCCCAGCTCACCTTCCCCTTTACTGGATAAACAATCAAACACCTGCTGAATTCTGTTCCACATAAATGAGAACATCTGAGCGACAAAGATCAAAGAACACTGACATTTGATCTTAAAGCCAATACACAACCCCATTTTAGAAAAGATTTTTATTACATGGTTTCAGATAGCCATGCTGTGGGTCAAATTGTGCTGCCCACAATAAACAATACCAAAAAATTCTTACTCGACATGGTTAGTATGTAAGGCTTATACTTGATCACCAACATTTTTAGGTGCTAATAGATTAGCATTAATCTTGGTTTGAATGATTTGACAGATGATCATTTAAGATTTATAAGGGCAAGAAAATATGTATGTTCTGTTTTTTATTCATGCTTTAAACAGCAATAAAAATTTTGAGATAAAAAGATAGTATATTTATCTTCTGAGTTACACTAGAATTCTCACTCTCAAGAACAAGCAAAACATAGTTTTGAAAATGTCCAAAACACAAGTTTTCCAGTTTAATTTACATAAGACAGCTAGACTGTCCCTTCTTGATTTTTTTCCTCTATGCTTATAATGAGTAAATAAATATGACTACAAGGACAATGCTTTCTTTCAGTTTTATTGTAATTATCAAATACATCTACACACGCTGGTATTACCTTCTTCTCTGGGCCCTTTTTTTTTTTATATTGTACACCACAGAACGCAAGTTCCCATTCCTTCTCCCACCATCCCCAAATAGCTTATGAACCCCCATATTCTTCACAAATCCTTTTCCGAGTCAGAATGAAATAGGGCACTCACTTCTAGTCCTCCATAGTAAGGTCTAATTGCAACAACTTTCCCCACATTGTCTACTCTTGTCTAATGCTTTAAGTATGATGTGAATACTTATTCTGATGTACATAGTTAATAGGACAGCTGAGTCTCTATATGTTTGCTTATGAGATTGCCTGTTTTAGAAGACATTAGAGAAGCAAATACTGAACAACATTCTGTATTGTGTGCAGCTGGAGCCTGATGGAGCTTCGTGGTGTTTTTATGTTAATGGTTGTGTGGACATAGGCTATATGACATCTAGAACTATGTGAATATCACAGTCCGCATTAATAAGAGTATAGGTTATAATAAACTCCACAAGACATTCAAAGCAGTTAATTATTAAATTAATTTTATTTAGGTGACAATAAGGAGCAAAAAACTATTTTGCAACAAATGAACTTGATGGCAGCTAAGAAAAATGTAATTAGCTGTTCCTACTCCCTATAGAACACAAGTTATTGTATTTTAAAGGAACACTAAGCTAAAAGTCCCTGAGCATTCTCCTGGCATGAATAGCTTCATTTCTCATTTAGCTAATGTGTTCATCTAACCAGCAAAAGTGAACTGTATTTTAAGCCTCTTTCTTCTTGATAGGGGAGGGTAGGGAATTACCAGGATTTTGAACAGCGCTTTAACTCATTTGGGACTGTGTTTGAGTACTGTACTTTTTTAATTGTAATTTAAGGATAGTAATATACTCCAGATACTAAACTCCTGCTGACCTCAGAATTTATATTGTCTAGAAAAACGACTTTGTGGTACCTAGAACTGACATTTCAAATTTAAATTACTCTAGAGGTGATATTTATATTTGTTCTTACATCAAATCATTCTGAAATCATGAATTCATGCACTGGGATGAAGGAGGATATATTTGCTAGGACAAGGAGATTCCAAACAACAGAAGGTTAAACTTAATAGAAGTTTATTTCTCACTGACCTAAAGATTTGGAGCAAGTTCAGGTTGGTAGGGTGGCTCTGCTCCATTAGGTCATCCCAAGTTCCAGGTTCCTTACATGTTATTTTCAGTCATCTTCCTCTTCATGATGAGAGCTGCCATGCTCCCTGCCATGGAGGAGCAGAAATGAAGAACAAGCAAAATTCTTTTAAGTGATTTGGAAGTGGTAGCCATCACTCCAGCTCATGTTCTATTAGTGAGAATTCAGTCATATGGCCACATCTAGTGGCAAGGAAGGCTGGAAAACAAAGTCTATGGCGGTCCCCATCCACATTTGTGCCTCAGGATAGCCAAATATCCATGTGCTTTCAAAGCCCCACCCAGTCTTTGCATCCAGCACAAAGTCATGCACCACTTTTTCCATCAAGAGCAGAGATAGCTCCTGTATTTTGGTGACCTATAAACAGCCAAGTTGTCTGGCACTGCCCACATACCTCAGTATGTAGTGTTGGTGCAAGAATAAGACAACTACAATAAAATCTTTCATTCAGAAAAGAAAACGCAGCAGTCTCTGATTCAGGCCAATGATGAAACTCTGCTGCTTGGGAACTTGAGATGCACTGCCCTCCTGGGGAATTATCCCCATGCGCCCTTTTGGCCATTGGCCTCCATGCCCTTTCCCCTCCTGCTTGTCCATTATCCTCCTTAGCCACATCTGAATTAAGATAGAATACCTTCTCTGGAGCCTAGGTAAGGAGTTGAATGATCACCAGCTTTTATGGGCCAGACTTCTGCTTTTTAAAATAATTCTCTCAAAATTTAGTCAGTTTAGGCCAGAGGGGGACAGATTGGCTACCTTTTTTATTTATGTATGTGTGTTTATTTGTTTGTTTGTTTGTTTGTTTGTTTTTAAACAGCAATACTTTGACAATGCTTACAAATTGCTATCTCCCATATCCTACTTAACTGTTTCTGTGGTAGGTCATCAGAATAAGGCTCTCTACTATCAAGGATTGCTTCTTATAGAACTATAGTGTAAAGAGAAGAGACATGCAGAAGCAACTAGGTTCGATTATTTTGGTTGATTTTAATGGAAATGCTGAAGGCAATATTATTTCTAAATCAAATTTCTTCTTTTGAAAACGATGAGACTTTGTTAGCCAGTCTTCAATAAAAATCTCCTTTCATGCAAGCTTAGGAAGATATGTGGTCCTTTCAGTGATGCATTAGTTTAAAGGTGATAAGGCATAATAATAACTCAGTTAAGGTCACTTTCCACAAATTTCTTAAATTCAGCTGTGGTATGCACAACACTGTTGTTAGAAATCGTCAGCCTAGAGAGCAGAGGGCTGTGGCTTGGTGGCAGACAACCTCATTCCTGCAGAGTGAATGCCTGGGCCTTCCCATGGCAAAGGCACATGAGCACTTCCTCTCACATGCAGTTCCCCAGACAGCCTACGAGACTGAAGTCTCCCTTGTGCATCCACTGTATTTGTTTGCTTTGGTGTCCTTGATGCTGCCTGCTCCACATATTTGGCCCCTCCCATTTAACCACTACTATCTTAACAACTGTTATTTCCTGTCCATGGAATTCACCCTGGCCACTCTCTCCAGTCTCCCTGCTTCTAATCAAGCAGGCTCTGGGTCTCCATGCGAGCACTCCCATCTTTCCTGTCCTCTGATTTGAAAGTCTGCCTTTCTAAACTGAACACTCATTTTGTTTCATCTTTGCCTTAAACCAGGGCCCAGGTAGTCCAGGCCTACTGCTGGGACTACTGAAAATAACATGAGAAAAAATGAGAATTACACTAAGCTACTTAGAGAAGTAATTTTCCATAATTAAGAACTCTATTTCCGAAATGATGAAAAGTTAATACAAGGTAGTTTTGTTTTGTTTTGTTTTGTTTTGTTTTGTTTTGTTTTGTTTTGTTTTGTTTTGATGAGGGAGTCTTTGAGCTATGTGTGAGATAAGATTGGAATGTACTATCAGGAATAACCTAGAAGAGCAAAGTCAAACTCTGGGTCCAGAACTTGAAGGAACATGGACACAGTACCAGAACCTAGTTTGTATGAAAAGTTTAAGGTCACGTTTAATGTCAAGATTCTTAGGGTAAACAATGAGAGATGCCACAAATGAGGGTCAAGCTGGGAACAAAAACCAACAGAGAGGAAAGGAGCTGCAGTGAAGAAGAGGTGGGCAGGTGAGAGTAATTTCCATGAGCATCACTTGAGCATGTTTAAAGGGCCCAGACTCTGTGGACACAAGTAAGCCCTCACCTGGTGAAGGCTCCCACAGTTCCAGTCCTGACTAATGGAGAGATGCAAACATTTACTGAACAGCTGTTTTTTGTCAGGCACTATTACAGGAGGGCTTCAAAAGTGCTCATTTAATTCTAGTAACACGACTTTGAAGAAGGTGTCAACTCTAAGCATTTTACAGATAAGGGAACTGAGACACAGTTCAGATCACATAGCTAGTAAGTGTCAGAGCTGAGATTAGTGCCCCGATCTACCTGATGCCAAAAGCTTTGCTTTTTCCATTTAGCAGGGATTAGAACATGTTTAAAACAATCAACAGATTTTCTGGATCTGCCATCTCCATTTTCCTTTTCTCTGCTTGAGTATTGTATACGCATTGAAGTGAGGGCTATATTCTAGACAGGGATGTCTATCATAACTAAATGGTCATGTTTGGTCAGACTGTAGGAACGTTTGGAGTGTTTAATATAAGTCCTTTACCAGACTATTTTGCATCTTATCAAAGACAGTCCCAAGGCTGAAGCAGATTTCCTTCTTTGAAATATAAGAAAAAAGGACTTTGTCAGGCTTTGATTTTATTTGTGAATTTTCACTTTTTGAACAATTACGGGTGGGAAATCCAGTTAATAAAGTAATCATTTCATTAAATGTATTGGCTTTAAGTCAGTCAGAAGTGATGAGAGATCTGCAGCAGTACCCTGCCGATGTTTGGGAGCACTGCATGCTTATCTTTGTATAGCCCAAAACAGAAAGAAAGTCTTTCAGCCTGAAAATACAGAACAGCAGTTTTCCTGATAGTCAAATCATCAATCTTGTCTGGAGTAGCGATGTGCCAGTCAGCGCAGTCTACAGAATGGCAGGGGGTGAACACGCTGCCACGGGGAATGCTTCAAGAGCATTTGCACCGCCTGCAAAAATCTCATATTGGAATAGCAATAGCACTACATACCTAATCACCTCCTATTCTGCCATGCACATGAAAAAAAAAATTTCGATGAAAAACACAAATCTAGAAAAGGAATGAGGTAATGATTATACACAGTGATCTCCCACTGAATACGGCATATGTGTTGTTAACAATGATAATCACTATTATTCCATCAGACATTTACATACTACTTATTACGTGCTGCTTATTGTTCTATGAACTTTATGGATATTAACTCATTAACCTTTACAACAGTCTTATGAAGTAGATACTATTATTATGCCAGCATTAGAGATGGGGAAACTAAGACATAGACCACTAAAGTGGCCCAAAGCCACATATCTAGTAAGAAGCGACTACAAAAATTATGTACCTTGTTTGAAAGACAGGTGATAAGACAGACATAATGAGTGACAAGTACTTTGGAATTAATGAAGGGAAAAAAATAGAGAGATCTTAGTAAACTCACTGTTACACTTTTTAAGTCACTACACTCCTTGGGACTACCATCCACCACTTGTATCTCTTGTCCTCCAAAAACCTGAAAATTTTTGTCTGTGAATATTTTAGGTGAGAAATTTTTGATAAGGAGGCATAAAATGGTGAGTGAGGTGGGAGGATAACTTTTACCTAAAAACAGTTGAAAAGAAGTAACATTATTCTATGCAGCACTTATTCCTTCCCCTTCTTTATCCCCATAAATGAATAGAAATTTAGGGAAGCCTTTACATAAGATTCTTCCTTACTTAGAATTTATAAGATTAGACCAATTAAATGCTTTTATTTTAGCCCCTCTTCTGAAACTTTGAAATGGTTTTATCATACAGAATATGTTTCTGTGATGGTATTTACTATAATATAATTTTACCTGCAAGTGCAAGAAGATTATCACACTTATCGGCAATATGATTATTCATCTTGACAAACATTTTTCAAAAATTGCCACGTTTAAATTCTATTTGGCCAGAAGGTTTGTGTTATCCTCACCGACTCTCACAGTTATTGCACCCTCCTTCCTGCCAGACATCCTCATCTCCCATGACACATGTGCCCACCACATGACCACATTCAGAGTTTCTACGCGAAGTGGATTTTTAATGAAAAAGATAAAGAAGGTTGATGGCATTTCTTTCATTTTACTAATTGCTTTCACTGGTTTGCCAATCCATACTTCAGATCTTATTTGAATGAAAACTTTTAAACCCTAATTACAATTGCACATCTATAAGTGGCATGCTCCTCACATCCTCTTCTGAAGATTTTATACAGAGGTGGGAAATTGTCACCCTTGAAATAACCAGACAGTGATGATCTAAGCAGAAAATCTTAAAGAATAAAGACAAAAAAGAAAAGGAGGTAATACAAGACTTGAAATATTAAAGGGCAGGGCATTATTTTGTGAGAGAGAAGAGACAATGTGGAAATGAAGAAATAATCATGAATATTATGGACAATATTACTGGCTGTAGGAAATGAAGAAAAAAAATGTGAGGTAAAAAAATGAAGCAGGAAAGTATTTGTTTTATTCAGATAACATAAGGATCCAAAGCCAATAGAATATTCTGGCACTCATTAGCATGGCAAGCCTGTGTACAAAGAAACACATGATAGAGTGATGTCATCTTAGATTGAGCGGGCATGGAGGTGGCAAAATGGTAAGGTCCTGAGAACACCAGCAGTCCCTACCTAATGGCTACAGGGCAGGAACTAATGGGCAGGAAAGCCAAGTTTACCATCTCAGCTTCACCTTCCAAATACCCTCTGCTGGCTTGTCACATTTCAACTAAGTTTCATGCATTTAGTACTGTACATATTGTTAAAAAGAAAATTAAAACTGTCATACTTGGGTGGCTGTGTGGCACATTTATAATTTATCATCTTCTTTTATAGTTAAAAAGAACAACCAGGGAAATACAGCTCAGCTCTCACTCACAAACTCTCAGCACTGCATAAAGCATGCTTGGACCTCGTAGGACAGATATACTGCACACATTTAGCATATTTATTTCTCCCCTTATGGAACTTTTTTTTATCCCCGGTATGCTTAGCTTTAAACATATTCAGAGGCTATAAATATTACATGGAATTTTGAGATCTGAAAAATAACTTCTTCATCACTGATTTACTGATATGCTACAGAACAAGTTTAATGTCTATATTTACATGATAAAAATTTTCAGTTAATACACCAGGCTGTTTTTAGCCATCCACAGCAGTGCTGTGAAGCAATTCAGAATGATCCCAGGTGTCTGTCCATGGTTGCTAGGTAAATGGAGATTGAGTGGTAGAAGCAGGAAGAGATGATTTCCAGTGGTAAAGTCGATGAGTACATTTTAATGAGATAGTGAAACCAGATTCCCAATTCCTTCTCCTTATGATATTAGAATCATGTATATCAAGCATTTTCAAAATCCCGTTTTGGTTCTCATATGAATAAAAATAATAGCTACCATTTATTACTTGATTTGTTGCAGGCATTGTTGTTTACCCTACCTTATTTTATCCTTTTAACAATCTTGTAGGTATTTTTCCCCACTTTACAGGTGAGGAAATTAAAGCTGAGACACTAAGTAACTTGCTAAAAATCATACAACTAGTAAATGCAAAGAGCTGCCTGGCTTCAAAACCCATACCTTCACCTCTGTCCAAGTCCACTTCCCAGTTGAAGAATGGCAAACTTGCCATTTTTAACAGATGAGCCCCCCTTGTCCCTGGTGGCTCTTCCGATCCCTCATTGTGTTCCTCTGTCCCGAGTACTGTTCCACGTGCCCTTGGAGCCAATCTGAACATTATACTAGTGCCCTGTGTTGGTGCTCAGCCAAGGTGAGGGTGGAATAGACTCAGCAACATCCAGTGCTTTCTAAATCTTCATTTGTTCTACAAATGAATCTTAGAACATTATGACAAGCAGGGTGGGCAGAGCTTAGAGATTTTCTAGTTCATCTCAAACATCTAATATTTCTATCCAGCTAGTCACATACCACCTTCATGATTTCAGCTAGATATATCCACCACTTTCACAATTATTTAATACATTATTTAAATAATCTTTTTCAACTCTAAACACATTTAATATAAAAGGAATTTTTACCTCAGTATTAAAAGTGGAAAATCAGTATCACTTTTCAGAAACTGAAGTTTAACCATAAAAAAGTACTGTATGATTTTACTTACAAGTGGACTATAAAACAAAAACAAAATAGCAAACAAAAACAAACTCATTGAGGCAAACAACAGTTTGGCGGTCACCAGAGGGAGTGGGGGGTGGAGGGAGGAAGAAGTGAGTAAAGGGAGTCAGTCAATTGTGTGGTGATGGATGGAAACTAGACATTTGGTAGTGAGAACAATGTAGTATATACAGATGTCAAATTATAATGTTACATACCTGAAACTTATAAAATGTTATAAATCAATATTACCTCAATAAAATAAAATAAATAAAATTACTGAAAAACAAAAAACACAGACAAAACAAAGTAACATTATTAAATTCTAGTCTGATAATGCCGAAACTCTTTGAAATTGATAACCAGGTTTTTCTTGTGATGCATAGAAGTTTGAGAGCTATTAATGACATTGTAGCATCAAACTGAGACTTTTCTCCTTAAATAAAAAGGAAGATTAAAAAAGGAATTAGAAGGAAATAAATCTTTCCCCAGGTGGTTCGGTGTTATTTAATGCCATGTCTGTGCATTATTTACACTCATCTCTAGCATAACTGGTAGTTTGTATTCATTGCTTGGAAAACTAACGTTTCTATTCCCCTACATTTTACCAAAAAAGAAACTAAAATCCAAAAAGGTGAAATGATTTTCTATGCTAACATAGCTGGTACCTGGCATTTGGTAAATGTCCAATGAATAAATAAATTCATTTGGATGTATTTGGAGTTGAGAATCAAATGTGGATTCTAATTCTGTCACTACCACTTACTGCTAGTATGAATGCCAGCCAAATTCAGTTGGTCTCTTGATTCCCAGCAATGTTCTTGCTAATGCTGCATAGTGCTTCGCTAGTTGAAGACACATCAATGGTAGTTAGAAGAGCTGGATGCAGATTCTGCAACAGATCTAAGTTCTACAAGGCAAAATCTAGCATGGATTTGAGAATCCCAGATGTATTAAATAAGTAATAGTGTATGAATCTTTAGACAGATAAGAATCTTATATCCTTCATTCTAAATTCAACAGAATTCAATTCAACTTCAGCTTATTGAGCACCTTCTATACTTACCTACATGAAGCAGAATCAGAGATAAATGAGATTACTCATGCTCATTACCCAGAAGATGAAATGGTCTACAGAGGACAGTTCTGCCTTCCTCATCTTTTTTTTTTTCTCCCCCTTTGTCCCTCATGCCATTGGGAAGAGTTTTAAATTCTGTGCTCTTCCTAGAATTTTCCAACTGCTTGTCCTACATGCTTCAATCTCCTCACCCACACTTTACTGAGAGTGGCTACCATTCAGCTGTTATGTTGATGTATCCCCAATTGCCTAGCTATTCAATACCAAAGCTCAGGGGCAGTTGGAATCTAAAAGTTGCCTCAGTCACTGCAGCAAACACAAAAGAAGTTCTTCTGAAAGAAGAGTGTGGAGAAGATCCAGGCAACAGGGCAGAGATGTTCCTGTGAGACCAAATGGTGCTGCTGCAGGCTGATTACATGCTCCACTGCCACCTTTGGTGGTGTGCTCACCTGGCTCTCCATTCCAACAGTGGAGCATGAAGTGTTTCTCTTCTATTCCTACTCTGCATGTTTACCAGAATTGCCACATAGATGGATAAGATTCAAAGGACTGTGGAGTGTAGTATTTTCATTTATTTAACCTCAAAATGGGGGTGGGGAAAGAATGCTAAAAAAAGAAGTTAAAGTATATGTAATATGTTCCTAAATGGTTACCTGCTCATGCCAATCCAGTTTCTCTTATCTCTGGTTTCCACTTTTAAGTTTTACCTGACCTCTCCCAATGTCAAAACCTTCTGCCTTCCCCCAAATCCTGTCATTTCAAGCAGCAACTGCTCTAACTTCAATTATAGACAAAATTACATTGACCCCAATACCTTTGCTTCTAACTATGCTAATATTGTATGAGTCACCTTTGGGGCAGAGGGTGGGGGAGAACAAAGGAAATCTGAAGAGTGAATTTCTAAAGAGAGTAATTTTTTAAGTTCAATTCAATTCAGTCAGTGGTTGAAGGCAATATGCCCCTCACTTTATGAAATCAATGACTGTCCTGTTCCCAGTACTTAGAACTGCTCTGGGTTATAATAGATGCTCAATAAGTACTTGTCAAATGAGTGCATAAATGTGCATTTGGACAGCTAATGGGCAGATGTAGATATTTATTCTGTTACTGCCACTTACTATTGGTGTGACTTTAGTCAAGGAACCCATCTCTCTGAGCCTCCATTTTCTTTTCTTTAAAAAAGCTAGTGTTATTTTTTTTATGATTAAGGATAAAGTATTAGCAGAGTATCCAGGCCATAGGAGAAATTTAATAAATGGTAGCAAAGTGCATCTGTGCTCTGTGCTTATTATTCAGGTGTATTGGGGAAGTCTAAAAATACCTTTTCCTTCAAAGATCCAGCTATCTTTTTAGTCATCAGTGCCACCAATAGGACATGGTGTTAGATGTCGAAGGAAGACATAAGCAATAGAACATGGGAAAAGTGGGAGAGAGGAAACAGGAATAGAAGAATCAAATATAAAAGGCAGACAAAGAAGGGAAGTCACGTGGAAGAGCAGAGCATCAGGCTAATAATACCTGCTCCCTTCCAACAATACCTGCCATGTTAGTTAGCACTTTGGACAGAGGTATTTACCTATCTCACTTCTCCTTTCCAAGAGCGGATTACGAAAGAGACAGAACTTGGGGATTTTGAGTGGTCACCTGAAAAAAGTCTTATTTTATGCTACTGTTTTGTGTTTCACTCTTTTATGACCAATTTACTATGGTTACTGTATCAATTTATCAACAATCTGTGAAGCAATACCAAGTCCCAGTATTTGGCACACCAGAATGAGACAGTAAACATTTCTAATCTAGGACCACAGAGAATCTTGTCTATGTGACATCCACAGGTATGTCTTTCTCATCACTTTAATAAACAAATGAAAAAAGTGACTTTCCCATATGCAACTATAATCTCCCAGTATCCAAGAGTTAAAGCCAGCATACTGTTACTTTTATACTTTGAAACTGTAAATTATCAGATACACTAGAAGAAAAAGAGAAATGAAGATTGTTTTCATTAAGAGAAAAAATATCTTTTCCAGATAATCTATTCAAGAAGAGATCATTCTCAGATTCTACTTTGGATACCGCCAAATGACCCAGAAAGTCATTGAAGTAAGATTGCTACGATGCATTATGTTGTCATATCCACATATCCATTTAGGAAAAAAAAAATACTTTGGTAATAGTTCCTCAGCAGAATACATTATGTCCTCTGAATGAATAAAATTGAGAAGGCAAAATATTGAAGAATGATATTCTCTACAAAAGTCATTCTTTATAAAAACACCAGGACTTTTGATACTCTAAATATCATTTTTTGTAACTATTATAATTAAAAGAACCTAAATGAGGCCAGAAAGATGTAGAGCACAATATGAAAAATGCCCCCATGCCTTATTCCATGAAAATGTCCAGAATGATTTTAAGTACTTGGATTATGCAAATGAAATGAGGAATCTTCTGTAGTGACCTCCTCTTGAACTAAACAAGGCTTTTAAATTGCCATAAATTCCTTAAATTGTATTCTCAAGTGAGTCAGTGCCAAAACCATAAAATCAGGGTAGCACATCACAACAGCCAACAACCAAACAAACAAACTGGCTCTTTTAGGAGAAGCTGAAGGATTTCAAGTTAATGCCAATTCAATTCAATACAACAAATACGTGTGAACTTTTGTGTATGAGGTATCATGAGAGATATGTTGAGGATACAGCACAGTTCCTGTCCTTAGGATTTTATAATATAATGTGCTAGATAGATAGCTATTCTAGCAATCATAATACAAGGCAGGATTCATTCATTCACGCATTCATTCAACCAATGTACATTGAGCATCTACTATGTGTCAGTCTCTATTCTGGAGACTATCCTGGAGATAAAGCAAAGAATGAATATCTCTGCCATCGTGGTATGGGATTCTAACATGTGGTACATTAGAATAATGAGTGACATGGAGAAAAACAAAGCACAAACTGGGGATACAATGTTGACTCCAGTGATGTAGAACGTGTCCAAGGGAGTCTTCACAGAGAAGACATTTGAATAAAGACATGAAGGAGATAAAAGAGTGGGTGATTGTGATGTCCAAGGAAGATCATTTCAGGCAGAGAAAGAGCG
>NW_011888882.1:2565115-2567742 GCF_000151845.1 Pteropus vampyrus
CCTTAGGATTTTATAATATAATGTGCTAGATAGATAGCTATTCTAGCAATCATAATACAAGGCAGGATTCATTCATTCACGCATTCATTCAACCAATGTACATTGAGCATCTACTATGTGTCAGTCTCTATTCTGGAGACTATCCTGGAGATAAAGCAAAGAATGAATATCTCTGCCATCATGGTATGGGATTCTAACATGTGGTACATTAGAATAATGAGTGACATGGAGAAAAACAAAGCACAAACTGGGGATACAATGTTGACTCCAGTGATGTAGAACGTGTCCAAGGGAGTCTTCACAGAGAAGACATTTGAATAAAGACATGAAGGAGATAAAAGAGTGGGTGATTGTGATGTCCAAGGAAGATCATTTCAGGCAGAGAAAGAGCGAGGGCAAAATAGTGAGTATGTGAGGAAGGTGGACAGCCAGAGTGTTCAGCGTGAGCAAGGAGCAGTAGGAGAATGTGAGAGCAGGCTGGGCTGGCTGGCATCTGCCCCGTCTGTTCCAGATCAGGGTCCCTGGACCACTCGTGTTCATTGCCTCATTCACAGCACCCTACTGCTTCTTTCTGTCCTTAGCATCCTATCCATTTCTTGGTTTTTCCCTGCCTGCAGAGTGCTGTGGTCATCCCTTCCTGTCCCTGACTCAGGCACAGTCCCTCCCCTCAGATCATACATATCTTTTCTCACCTGACTTTTCTGACATCTAAAACAAATAAACAAAAAATCAAATGAATAAAAGGGTGTGGTTTTTTTTGGTGAGTTTTTTTTTCAGGTTAGCATCTGAGTCACAATCTAATGTAGAATCTGTAGTGCTGGGAATGAGGAAACAAATAGTAGGTGTGCAGGGAACATTTGCAGTCACTCTATAGGAAGGATAGCTGTGAACAGCCAGGCCATGGCAGCCCACAAACTTCACATGGGTCTCTGAAGAAAGAGCTCATAGTGTTCTCTCCATCTTTATCTCTTCACCAGTTTAGGTCTTTTTATCTCTCACACCCCTCCCACCCCGCTTCCTCGATCTAACAGTCACTTATACCAAAAGCCAGTATGTCATCAAGTTCACACATGAATGTAACCCCCCAACGCACACAGGCATTCTGAGCTTTTTCACCCTGTGCAGACCTGATGGTGTGCCCGGAGGGTAAGCACAGATGTCAGAGTAGTAAGCTGTAACAGTGATATAAGCTTAAAGGGGACTTGAACATGCACAGAAATTCAAGATGTTGCAGGAAAGGAAAGAGATTGACAGAGGCCAGAAAGAAAAGGGCATGCATATAGGGCCTATATAAAGAGACCAACCCTGAGCCCTGGCAGACCCTGCATAGAAACAGTGGTTTACAACAGCCCTGGCTGCACATTATAATCACCTGAGGAACTTTCAAAAACTAATGCTCTGGCCCCCATTAAATAAGAATTACTGAGGCAAGGCTCAGGCAGGTATTTCCTTGATGATCCCACAGTGCACCGAAGCTAAGGACTACTGAGCCAGAATCAGAGCTGAAGCAAAGGCCTTCTCACTGTGGATCCTGCCTTCCAGGCAGCTGTATGCAGAGGGCTCTGACTGCCTGCCTGGGACAACTCCCTCCTGGGCTTCCCAAACTGGGCTCCAACCAGATGGCCGTAGAGAGAAAAGAGATGGCTAAGTGATACAGTGTCTGTGTAAGACCCTTGCCATCAGACCTTAGATCCAGGACAGCGGTGTACCCTTTGGCAAGTTGCTGAACCTCTTCTGGCCTCAGTTCCTTTGCTTGTGAACAGATGGCAATAATAATGCCCATTTTATGGGGTTGTGATGATTCCATGATAACATAAATATAAAGCTCCTCGCATAGTGCTGGCACTCTACTGGTGGCTGCTATTTGCTGTCAGCCTTGCATGTCTTGAATTGGCATGTGCAAGTCTCTACCCAGCCTTCAGCTTCAAGGTTTGCCAGTTTCTTGACTCATTGCCTCTTCAAACTTGAATTTTTAATTTCTCTCTTCTTTTTTCATTTTTTCTCCTTCTCCTACTCTTCCTTCTCCTTCTTCTTCTTCCCCCACTCACACACTTTCTCTCCTTCACACATACACATACACACGCTCCCACATACATACCTCCATGGTATCTCTCACATCCCAGTCTTGTTTCCTCTTTCTAGTCCGGCTTCTCTCTGTCCTTCCTCCAGCCTGTTTGGATCCCTATGCATCCTCGAGATTTATTTCATGATCATCTCCCTGGAAACTTGCTCTGAACACCCCGCCTCCACCACGCCCCAAGCAGAGTCATCTTCTCTGTGCTACTGAAATGTCCTATACGTATCTCTATCTCTGTATTTATCACAGTGTGTTATAACTATTTATGTAGCTCTTTCCCCCACTGGAATTGAGATTCTCAAAGTGCTTTATTTTTCTTCTATTTTTGGAGCTTAAAATAGTGTCCAATATACAAGAAGTACTCAAGAAATATTCACTGACCACATGAATAATACTCTAAAATATATTTTCCAATGGCTTATTAAGATACCCACTCTCCTCTTCCCAGCCTGAAATTTCTACTACTGAAATCATTTTGCAGGGTTAAACAAGAAAAACACCACCATATTGACAGAAACCTAGTTAAAATACAATTGTGCTTATACACCTT
>NW_011888882.1:2567792-2573673 GCF_000151845.1 Pteropus vampyrus
TGCCCGGAGGGTAAGCACAGATGTCAGAGTAGTAAGCTGTAACAGTGATATAAGCTTAAAGGGGACTTGAACATGCACAGAAATTCAAGATGTTGCAGGAAAGGAAAGAGATTGACAGAGGCCAGAAAGAAAAGGGCATGCATATAGGGCCTATATAAAGAGACCAACCCTGAGCCCTGGCAGACCCTGCATAGAAACAGTGGTTTACAACAGCCCTGGCTGCACATTATAATCACCTGAGGAACTTTCAAAAACGAATGCTCTGGCCCCCATTAAATAAGAATTACTGAGGCAAGGCTCAGGCAGGTATTTCCTTGATGATCCCACAGTGCACCGAAGCTAAGGACTACTGAGCCAGAATCAGAGCTGAAGCAAAGGCCTTCTCACTGTGGATCCTGCCTTCCAGGCAGCTGTATGCAGAGGGCTCTGACTGCCTGCCTGGGACAACTCCCTCCTGGGCTTCCCAAACTGGGCTCCAACCAGATGGCCGTAGAGAGAAAAGAGATGGCTAAGTGATACAGTGTCTGTGTAAGACCCTTGCCATCAGACCTTAGATCCAGGACAGCGGTGTACCCTTTGGCAAGTTGCTGAACCTCTTCTGGCCTCAGTTCCTTTGCTTGTGAACAGATGGCAATAATAATGCCCATTTTATGGGGTTGTGATGATTCCATGATAACATAAATATAAAGCTCCTCGCATAGTGCTGGCACTCTACTGGTGGCTGCTATTTGCTGTCAGCCTTGCATGTCTTGAATTGGCATGTGCAAGTCTCTACCCAGCCTTCAGCTTCAAGGTTTGCCAGTTTCTTGACTCATTGCCTCTTCAAACTTGAATTTTTAATTTCTCTCTTCTTTTTTCATTTTTTCTCCTTCTCCTACTCTTCCTTCTCCTTCTTCTTCTTCCCCCACTCACACACTTTCTCTCCTTCACACATACACATACACACGCTCCCACATACATACCTCCATGGTATCTCTCACATCCCAGTCTTGTTTCCTCTTTCTAGTCCGGCTTCTCTCTGTCCTTCCTCCAGCCTGTTTGGATCCCTATGCATCCTCGAGATTTATTTCATGATCATCTCCCTGGAAACTTGCTCTGAACACCCCGCCTCCACCACGCCCCAAGCAGAGTCATCTTCTCTGTGCTACTGAAATGTCCTATACGTATCTCTATCTCTGTATTTATCACAGTGTGTTATAACTATTTATGTAGCTCTTTCCCCCACTGGAATTGAGATTCTCAAAGTGCTTTATTTTTCTTCTATTTTTGGAGCTTAAAATAGTGTCCAATATACAAGAAGTACTCAAGAAATATTCACTGACCACATGAATAATACTCTAAAATATATTTTCCAATGGCTTATTAAGATACCCACTCTCCTCTTCCCAGCCTGAAATTTCTACTACTGAAATCATTTTGCAGGGTTAAACAAGAAAAACACCACCATATTGACAGAAACCTAGTTAAAATACAATTGTGCTTATACACCTTCGTGCATGTACATACACAGATATATGATGAGCAATAACTGTCCTCTACAGACAGCCTCATCCCCTCTTTTTATCTCAGTGTCCTCAGATGAACAACAAGGTCATAGGCCAGAGAAGCTCTTGGGTTCTGTTCAATTCTCTAATCCTCAGATCCTGGGGAGGTTCAGAAGAGCTCACTCTGGGGGAGTAAGATAAAAAAATGGACAGGGCAATAGAGACCAGGCCATCATCATGCCCTGATGGGCAGAGGACAAGATGAGAAATGATGGAATCTGTGTGGGAAGAATAATCTAGGAAGGGCAGGTCTGGATCTGGATGCAGGACCTAGAGGAAATTAGAGAGGGGTAAGAAATGAGGAGTAAAAAATGAAGGTAAGTAGGAGGAGAATGAGGCCTCTCAGAAGCAAGCACAATGACAGGGCTTGGGGAAGAGAGATGAAATTGGAGGGTTGTTTGAAGATTAGTTTGACAAAGCATAATATGGATAAGAGAACGAGGAAGACAGAACAGTGAAAATGTAATGTAAGATCCCGTCTTCTCAGCCATGAAAATCTCTCAAAAGAAAAGTCAAACGTCAAGTCTTCCAATTTCAGACTGGCCTGACGGGGAGCCTGGGCCTCAGGTGGTAAATGGGACAGGAGCCTAAAAGTCTAGCAGTTAGTCTTTCAAAACTACCAAACCTAGCCTGGGTTCAGAGTAGGTATACATGCATACTTTGGTGCTGACCTTACTTAATATTTACTGAGCCTGTAATTTTTACAATTCTGCCTTTTCCCCTTGAACCTGGACAAAACTGTTATTTAAATTGGGCCAGGCTATCTCCATTGCTTCAGGCCATATACTGCTCTGTCTCCTGTTCCTCTTATAATATAGGTGGACAGCAATGGAAAATGCTTTGCTTGTGACCATGAGTGCATTCTTGAAAATGCCTGCCCTGCTGGTATTTGGATGAATTTTGAGTAACTGTCTTTCTAACTACCTTGGCTAGCTAGCTGCTATGAGAACAAGAGGGTGATCTTTATTCTTGTCCAGCATTTATATGGCATAATTAGAAATGACAAACTTCGCAGTAAACACTGTGTTTAAATTGGTATCAAAAATCATTGTGTTCGTGTCTGAAAACAAAATCACATTTGCCAATAAATATTAATTCCATTGTAAGGCAATAAAATGAAGGGTATTTTAGCAAAGTTATACTGAAAATTCATAAAATCATGCAAAGGTATTGGTTATAAATCAACTGTCAACCATAGCATACGCATATATGGTCATCACATGGTCCTCGTTTTTCTTATTTTGTCTCTTTCAACACCGGTTAGTAGACTGATATTTGAGAACTTCTATACTGGGATGTTATGAGAATATTGAAAAAAGTGAATCATCAATATACAAAAGGAAATTTAAAATGTAGGGTGAAAATAAGATAAAGTTTCAAAATATTTATTTATAAAGTAAAATATAGAAAAGTTAAGTTGAAGGATGAAACACACTAAACGATAATGGGAGAGGGATTTCCAGTTGGAAGCCACAGCAGGCACTCCCTTGGCATCAGTGAAAGGGTACATTGGGATACTGAATGCCCTCAAGTTTCAGGCCAAAGCTGATGGTGAGCTCTGGTAGGGAATTTTGCTAGTCAGAGAGAGAAATCTGGAGGGGAAAAAAATGACAAAGAGTAATTTTATGGTAGTAAAATTTATGAATTTTTATACATGAAATTGAATTGGACAAAGGTATTTGGTAGCTATCTGGCTTCTTAGGCGTCAGAGCAAACTTTAAAACAGAATATTCAAGTCTTTTGAAGTCATCTTTCTGAAAGATCTTTAAAACGTCTTAAAATCTCAAATAACAGCTCCCACTCCTGTTTCTAATCATCATGTAAAAACTGTATTCCCTAAGTTTAAGGACATTTTCTCTCCATGACATATTCTTTTTAGACATCTTTTAAATGCTGATAGTTTATGTATTTTTAAACTTGAAAAATTATTTTTAAAAAAGAAAAAGTGCTTTACACTTTTTCCCAAATTTATAGGAAAAAGTCACTAATTTTTTAAAAGTTTATTTCATAAGACTTTGAAAACAAAACTCATGTTTGCTACTTTGTTTTCTAATTCATGAATACTCTCCTCACTCTGGTCTACTTACCTTTCATTTACCTCCTTCTACTTCTTTTTGAAAATCTGTGTGTTAGACATTTGCATTAGATTGCTCTCAAAATGTATGACAATTGGAACATTAAATGGTTTCCACCCCATTTCCAAAATTACACATGCAACTTTGATGCATCTGTATAGCTACGTAATCTATGATGATGCCTGCCCAATTTTTCCTGTGAAACATTTGTGTGCTGTGGTAGATTTTTCTATGCATAGAAAATTTTAGACTTATACTTGCATAGATAATTTTAGAAGTACACTTAAAAACTTTGGTCATAATGTTAAATAAGCTCTTTATTCATTATAACATGCTTTTAATAGTGACTAAATTTACTTTTCTCTCATTGCATAAAACTAATATAGCTGTGTCCAATGAACATTTTAGGATGCTGTTAATGTTCTGTATATATGCTGTTTGATATGGGAGATAATGGTCACATTGGGCATTTGAAATGTCATTAGTTCAATCGAGGAACTGAATTCTTAATTTTATTTAATCATAATTATTTGAAATTGAAATAACCACATGTGGCTAGTGGCTACCATATTGTATAGCACAGAATAAACCAGTGTGGACTGTTGACTATTTTCATACTTTGTTCCGTGAAGACTAAACCTGTGTTTGTGTTTTAATTTCCCTATGTTTATCTCAATTTTCTCCTTATTACATTGAGAGTGTAGACTACATGATTTCTAATGTTCTTTGAATCTCAACTTGTCTGATTCTCCTCGCTATCTAAAAATAACATGCTCTTTACACTGAGCTTTAATTCTATCACAGTCAAAATATCAATTCTGATAACATGAGCCTTTAATAGTATCGATGAAAATGACCCTATACACTTGACTTTCAAAATCTTTGATAATTAATGTTATCAGAACCGCTTTTCACACAAATGGCAGAATTTTTTTTCCTGAAACCACCTTTGTAGTTACATTGAGTCAAATGGCAAAACCTTCTCCCCAAAGGCTCACCTGACTCTCTTTTCTCCCTTCACTCCCTGCCAGAGAACATCTTTTTCGGTGACACCACTGATCCCTACAATAGCAATTAAAATACTTCATTTGTTCGGCATCCCTCCTCTGCTAGAAGCTAAGATTTTTGCTACGGGCAATGTTTCAATTGTCTTTGCATCCCCAGCTCCTGGAGAGCTACCTGGCCAATAAAGAGACCAATATACCGATGGTGATAGTTTACATTTACAGAGAGCTGACTATGTACCAGACATTGTGCTAAGGGATTTCTATTCCATTTGCCCTCACACAGTCTACGAGGTACATACTGTTACAATCTCTGTTTAATAAGTAAGATGAATGGACAAAGAACAAACCAGAGACATGCCTTTTTCTTTTCCTGGAGTTAACCTTGCCCATTATAGACAAAAAGAATTTATCAACAGCCTTTTCTACAATGATAAGGCCTTAGCAGCAATTTTTCTCCACTGCCAAACATTCGTGACTACCTAATATTTGTAGCAACTAACGGTTGAAAGACCAAGGCCGGGGAGCTATAAAGAGCCCACATTCACTCCTTGACATTCACACTAGACTGGAGCTAATTGCTTACTCTATTTTCCTGTACTTTTTACTCTCAGTAATTTTCTTAATCACCCCAGGGTGCTGCTGAAGTCTTGGTTCAGCACACTCAGATAAATCATATGATAAAAGTACAAGTTTTAAGATATACATGTTTGTTTTCTTTTTGTTATTGTTTTTTAATCTATTGCCCAGAGTCCAACATGTTCCCTATTGAGTTTTCATTTTGTAAAGAAAACCTGTATTCAGGTTGTAGGCATAACTGGTTTCTCTCTAAGGTCAACTGCCCAGACTAGAATGTAAACTCCATGAGGGCAGGACCTTGATCTGGCTTACTCATCTCCACAGATATCTGCAGCCCTTAGAACTGTGTTTGGGATATTATAAACATTTGATCACCATTTGTTAGATGAAATATGACCAGTTCAAAGTATTTGTATGTTTGCACTATGTTCTTCTACCCCATTTGAGGGGAAGGAGAAAATTTGCCTTCTTCTAAAAGTGTTTTCTTCTTTATAAAAATTCTCAGAAACATACAATAAAAAGACATACACACAATTTTATGTGTTCAAAATTTTCTTAAAATGTTAGTTATTTAGTTAGATTAAGATGTTGATTGAGAACATTTTCAATGCTCAAACAGGGGTGTATATCAGAATTATCTGGAAGAGTTTTTTAAAAACTCTTTATATAGGCTCAGGTC
>NW_011888882.1:2574477-2587098 GCF_000151845.1 Pteropus vampyrus
TTGTGCAACTATCACCACCATCTATCTCCAGAACTCCTTCATCTTCTCCAGCTGAAACTCTACCAACTAAACACTACCTCCCTATTCTCTGCTCTGCCCAGTCCCTGACAACCACCATTCTACTTTCTATCTCCTTGAGTTTGACTGCTATAGGCAGCTCCTATAAGTGGAATCCTACAATATCTGTCCTTTTGTGACTAGCTTATTTCACTTAGCATAATGTCTTCAAGATTCATCCATGTTGTAGCATATGTTAGAATTTCCATCCTTTTTAAGGCTTAATAAATAGTCCCTTGTGTGTATATATCACAGTCTGCTATCCGCTCATTCATCATTTTGTACTATATGCCTGGCTTCTTTCACTTAGCATAATGCTTTGGGATCCACTCATTTAGTTGCTTCTTATTTCTCTAGGTCATTTTGATGATTCTCAAACTCTCCTAGTGAAATGAATGCTAGAATGTGTTTCGTTTTGTTTTTCTTTTCTTCTTCTTCTGGCTTATTGTTAGCCAGTAAGATTATTATGTATCTGTTTATGGTAAGAACTTTCTATCACTCACGGGGTATGTTCTATGACAAGGAGAAAGAATGGATCATGGTAATAATTTACAGCTATAGCACTGACCATTGACAGTACTTATTTTTGTGCCTTGTGTCATGTAATCCTCTTAATAACCCTATGATATATCATTATCCCCAAGAGAAAGCCTAGGCCATGAAGGATTAAGTAGTGATGTGCCCAAGATTACACACTTGGCAAGTAGCAGAACTGTCATTTGAACCCAATTCTTCTGACCCAGGTTCAGTGCTCACAGCTGCCTGTGCATTTATTTGAAGGACACGAAGAAGGCTCCCATAACAAAAATTAACTCCCCCACCAGTCTGTCAGGGTGCCTGAAATTTCTACATAAATTGCCATCTGTGAGTCCTGAAAGTTTTGCAATCCTTTAGAAATTCCTCTTAAAATGGAATGCCCTTGGGATGAACTGCAGTTATATCAAATTCATTCAGAAAGAATCAGTTCACAAAAATAAAAACAACAGCCATTTATCAAATGTGTACCACATCCCTGGCTCTGTGCTAGGCTCTTACATTCATTAGGTACCTCGCTTGCTTCTCAAGATAATCCTGGGAGGTTGATATTATCATTCCCATATTATACATGAATAAACTGGGCCCAGAGTGTGTAAGTGACTTCACCAAAGTTACAAGCAAGTAACTGGGGGGAACTTGTTTTTTAATCTCAAATCTGCCTGGCTATTCAGACAATGTTTTTAATCACTATAGTATACTGCCTCTTACTAGACCTTCTTCTAATAAGACACTTAATAGGAGGAAGGGGGAATGAGAGATAGGAACACACCTGAGGCAAGTAGCTGGAAAAAGTTCAGTTGAACTTTTTTCATAAGTTTGTCTGGGGCTGGTTTAAATTACTACTTATGAATGACTTGCTATGAAAAACGTATAAAGGCCCCTCCGTGTTATTGTCTTCTTATTCTTTTTTAAAATATCTCCCTATCCACTAAATTCTTGGCTTGTGCAGAATGTGTATTTGGCACTTTTTTCTGGGTGTATCCAGGGAGTGTTTTTGAAATGTTTCTTACTGAGTGCCCTAAGGAACTGATAATATTAATCGTGGTGAATAAAGAACAAAAATATAAGATTCATGCTGCTCTTTGATTAAAGCTTCTTAGATTGAATCTTACCTCAGAGCGTTGTTGTTATAATGGCCTCCTATAGATATTTTTCTGAGAGGTCTCTGAAGGCTTTATTTCCTAGTTCCTTGTAGCAGTGCCTGTCAGCTTCTATGCTGCATGTATTTTACTTCAAAAGAGAGTCAGGGTAATTTTCCTATTTCTGCATTTTAGAGCAGAGTCAAACAATGCAAGGTAGGCTATCACGTGTTGACAAGGAGTCAGCAGGAAAGCCTAGTCAGGTAATCATCAGCTTGATGTATTTGAGACACTGTGCTATTGCAGCCACTAAGCTTTGCATCCACTAAGTACTCTCTCTGCACTGTGAGAATGAATTAATCAGGAGTTCAGTTTAGGGTCTCACTTATGCTGTTTATTGTGTTAATGCCTTAAACAGGAATATGTGCTGTAAGCCTCCATTATTGGAATAAGAGTCTACCAAATTACCAATAACTTAAGAATTGCCTTTGATATAGATGATGCCAAAAACAGAGTGCCTTTTGATCTTGCTAAATATTTAACAACTTTCATGAAATGGTAGAAAACTGGTTTTCTAGAATTCAGTGACTCTTTTTGCTGAACCGTAATCAAGTTTTATATGTCTAAATATCTTTGATATATTGCCCTAAGTTTTATAGCTAATTTTC
Organism: Pteropus vampyrus; assembly: GCF_000151845.1. Taxonomy (NCBI): domain Eukaryota; kingdom Metazoa; phylum Chordata; class Mammalia; order Chiroptera; family Pteropodidae; genus Pteropus; species Pteropus vampyrus. The sequence continues at coordinate 2,576,819 of NW_011888882.1, forward strand.
TCAGAATACTCAAACACGTTTAAATACCTCTAGAATACACCTTTAAAATTGTATGCATCAGTAAGGGCAAATTATATGTACTAGTCTCAGTTAAAAGGGACATGTTAGATTGTTCTTGATGTGATGCTAAAAACGTAAAAATACTAATTCCTTCTAAAGTCATTTCAACTTCAGCACTTTTGTATTTTAAAAAAAGAAAAATAAAGCCATTTAATTTGTTGATCATATTCCATTTTACATATTGCAGTAGATATCACATCTTTCAGAGAAAATCAATTACATTTTATTTCCTTTCCCCAGACTGAGTTTAATGACAATCTGAGATATGTAAACTTATATCCTGGCTGCTTCTCTTAAGAAATTTCTAGCAAAAGTAACCACCCCAATAAATTACTTTTATCACACAGCTAGAATCACCCCGATGGACCAAGCTTTTAAATATTGCATCTTACTTGCTCATTTTATAGAACATTTTTCTTACTACCATAAAGCAATTTGCTGGAAAGAAATATGCCAAATGTCCTGAAACAAAGTAAATATGAAAATCAATAGTTGATTGTTAATAATGTGGTCCCTTTATCTTCTGAAAGAAGAGAAGCATTTCAATTCCATTGTCTCAAATGTACCAAGAAAGAGGGATAAAAAAAAAAAGATTAAATCTTTTGTGTTGTGTTTTTCTCATCAGAATTTATTTTTCATAAATAGGTAACATTTTTTTTTTTTTAAAAAGGAAGGATCTTGGACAGATTTGCTTACCAAACTGAGTCACAATAGTGGAAAAGTATAAGCCAGAACATTTACAAAACTCGTTTAGTCAAATCTAAATATTAGTCTGATAAGAAGAAAAAAACATATTCTTTTAGTGTCATTATGAATGGTTACTGGGGGTAAGGCTGGTTGAAGCACTTGTAGAATAAGGACTTATAAACTGAGAAAAATTAAGAAATTGATAACAGTCCCAGGTGTTTCAGTCTTATCCAATGTACATCCTTGGTGTAACCTGCATTCCTGGGTTTTTCATTCTCTCCACGTTGGAGGCAGTTCTGACTTGTGCTGGGTCTCTGGAGCTAGGATTATGAGGACTAGTCAGCCCTAGGGGCCCAGTGCAGCCTCAAGAAGGACAAGAGCCTAATCTATTAGGTCCAGAGTGGCAAAGTTAATCATAGCAAAAGCTGGATGAAATAGCAGAGACGGCAACTGGAAAAATCGAAGCTAAGTATTTCACAAAGCCTTTCAGTGGTGTCTTGAAGCCAAGGAGGAAGCTATTTGTGATGAGCTCCCTCTTGGTGGGAGGAAGTTGATAAGGGCCAGCTTTGACCACTATCTTAAAGAGCAGATGTAATGGTGACCACAGTAAAGATAAGAAGGAAGGCAGCTGGTATCCTATAATGCTTAAAAAAAGAAATCCAGAGAGCAGCCAACGGATTTTCGCTGGTGTATCCTAGCAATTCATAGGGTTGTAAAATCTGGGAACGGGGCAGGAGGGGCAGAATAAACTGTGTTTGGAGACACCAAATATTAATATATGCAAAGCGTTATTAATTTTCCAAAGTAACATTTTGTACTTGCACGTAAATGAGTTCCTTAAAGGGTAGATGTGAGCCAAAGATTCATAGCCAAAAAAAGATCCATTTGTCTGGAGAAAATGAGGACTGGATTTCTGAGTTAGGTATAAAGTAGGTCAAGGCCATGGGTTAGCATGCTGAATGGTATAATGTATCTATATGCTTGTGGTAAAATGTTAATTGTGCTCAAAAATTGATATGGCTGGAGATGAGAACTTGTATTACTTAGAAACAGGAAATGGACCTTGAATGTCAGGCTAAAGAATTTGGACTTGATTTAATTGAAAAACTATTAACTAATTTTTATTTTCACTTTTCTGACACTTTTTGAAGTTTTCTTTAGGGTATAAACCTTGCTCTCTTCACACTTTTAATTGGTCTGAAATGAAGGAACCTCAAACCATTTTACTTTGGCTCAGTTTTATCATTTCTGCAATGAAAATCACAGGTTAGATTTCTAAGATCTCTCAACTACTATTGTGAGTCTAGGCAGTGTATAAATAGATAGATAGATAGATAGATAGATAGATAGATAGATAGATAGATAGATAGATAGATAGATAAATGCTGTACATATACACTTGACACTGAAATAGGAAAAAGTTGTTTTCACCTCCTTAATGATTCAATTTTTAAAAGTAGATATCTACAGAATGGGAATTCAGTGGATCAAATGTTATAATCTTGTATAAATGATAATATTATGACCCATGAGTCACCCCTGTCTCTTTACTTCTGAGCCACACTCTTTACTGTTCAACACACACTCCTCCAAAAGTGAGAAATGTGTAGATGGTAGAGACCCAATCGGTTGTATGTATGGTAACATATATTAACACAAGCACAGTTTAAATATAGGTGATTTGTTTTCTTCCAAGCTTATGTTAACAAGAATTGTCATGAGTTAAAAGGGGAAATCAATGAAATAAAGCATATGCTAAAGACATCAGAAATACCAAATGACATAATCATTCCAAACTAAACATAATCTATCTTCCACCTTATTAAAAATGACTTCCAGAAAAGATTTTCCAACTGAATGCAATGAATACTCACTCACCCTCTCTCAATACCCCCTCGAAATTTTCCAGGATTTCTGAAACATAGACCCACTCCATAAAGATGCAAAGAAAAATTTAGTGCTTGTTAATTCTTTTAACAAGCACTAAATTACAGAGATTACAGATTACAGAGATTGCGTTATTCACAGCTATATCCCCAGGCCCAAATAATCTTCCAGAAAGGGCTCACTAAATTTTACAATGGGTAAAAGAACATTTATGTGAAATGGTGAAATGTTTAAGCACAAGCCTAAAGGTCAGCCTCAGAGGATGACATGGATCCTGCAGAGGTGACTCCAGAGGACTCCAGGCAGACAAAGCAATGCTCTAAGAGCTCATCGGACATTCTGGAAACCGTCAGAAGCAAGGCTTGCTAAACAGTGGCAAAGCATAGAGGATCCCAGCTGGATCTTTATTTCAGCATTATGCAAACCAGGTTCATTCCCAGGGGCAGGGGTTGGTGTCTAGGCTGGGCCAGGGGAAGAACCTCAGTCTCATTAAGAAGGGAAGAAGGACAGAGAAGACAGTAAACCCTGGCATCTAGCCCCCAGGTCGGGCCTGGGACTAGACTGTCAGTGGGTAGAAAATAAAATAAGCTGTCAGAACTAAGATCTGATACTACTTTCTTAGTTATCATCCACAACTGTATTCCCACCCCAAAACGCTATTTTTTTACAATTTGTTAAATTGTTAAAAATATACAGATAAATAAAAATGCAGATAAATAAATAACTTTTTAAAATAAATATTTGATTTCTTTCCAAAGACCATGGCAAATATCTTTAAGAAATATTATAATAATAAAATACTAGAGACAATCTAAATGTTCAAATATAGTGGTTCGTTTAAAAATATATTTATAGGATAACCATGCACAACTTCCATACAGTTATGTGAAATTATTTGTAAATATTCTTTTAACATGTTATTAAATGAAAAAATTAGGTTATAAATAGCTAGAATTGCACTTTTTATAAAAATAAAATATAATTTGTCCACAAACAAGAGTTTAGAAAGATATAAGCCAAGATATTGCCCATGGTTGTTTTTTTTTTTTAGTAATTGGATTACATATTTTTGTCTTTTTCACTTGTCTGAAATTTTTAATTTTTGATAATGAATTTCTATTACTTTTAAAATAAGAATAAAGCAACAAAAGTTTAAAAGAATTAACGAGTAATAAATTTTTCTTTGATGCACCAGGTTACAGAACGGCCTCTGAGTGGAATGTCACCTGTCTTAACAGGTCCTAAGAAATGGGCTGACTCTCTGGTGTGAGTCTTTGTTCCCAGAAGTCAGCATTACCACAGGAGCCTCCAGCATAGAGGTGTTCAATTTTTATTGTATCTGAAGAATTTAGAACATTGTTATGTGGTATATAAACAGTGGGTCAGAGCAGTAATATCGAAATAATAAGAGTAGTTTTGCTTCAAGAAATCCAACTTAATTTAAAGTGACTGAATTCCGATTTAGACGCCTGAGGTGCATTAGAGTTTGAACGCTTTTTGTTTCCTTTCAAATCTACATTAATATCTGGCTCAGTGCTCGTAGGGAAGCAATTCAGCACCAAACGTGCAATTTTTCTTCTAGAATGCTAAAATCAATTTAGCTGTTTGGCTTGTAGTAAATGGTGAGTTGTAGTCTCAAATGCCAAATTCTCCTCCAATTATAGGTGTGCATTACTGGGACTTCTGAAAAAATATGTAAAACCTTCCTTTTTAATTCTTAGAATTCAAGTCCTGAAGAAAAATAACTAAATGCTCTTAAAAGAAGAGAATTTCTACCTTCAGCTATAAATTTCTAAAACCAGTTTGATCATTGCTAGTCTTTTTAGGGATGATTTTATTTTATGTAAGTATCCTTTTTTTTTTTCTGTATTAAATGATTTCTGGACTCTTTGCTGAAAAACAACTTAGTATTTTACATGTGACGTACCAGGAAGATTCTCAAAATATGGCTTATAAATCATTAATGTCCCATGAGTTTCTAAAACCATATTTCAGTTGAACTGAAAAAAATGAACAAAATGTAATTATATAAAATAATAGTTTTTTTTTTCCTATGGAATAAATCTATTGTTCATTTAAAGCACACATATAAATCTACTGAATAAAATTAGAGAATCAATGCAATGGTACATTATGTGATACCAATATCTGTATTCTTTAAACTTACCTTGGTACTTTTCATATTTAACTCTAAGATTATGTAGTACTATTTTACATTTTCGAAAATTGATTTTCAGTTCTGGACGTAGGGCCAAATTACTTCATCTCTCTGAGCTTCAGTGTCTTCTGTTTTTAAAAAAGACAATAAATCCCTATTTAGCAGGCTTGTAAAAATTAGGGGGAAATTATGTAAAGGCCCTGTCACAACCACTAGCAAATACTAAGTTTTCATAAATGCTAGTTGGGGACTTGTTTACTTATTATTTGTTTGGTTCACTGTACTATAAATTCCTTAAGGGCAGGAATTATATTCTCTTTCGACCTCCAATGTTTTAACACAATTCTTAACTCTTAATTGCTTGACAAACCTTTGTTTAATAAATTAATAGGGCAATATGTAATAGGGCAAAACTGAGGGTTCTGAATCTGGATTATTTGTGACCTTATCATAATGTGATATGATAGATCTTTCCAGATTAGCAAGCCCTTTTAAATTTTATCATTAGGGATCATAAATATCTTTTCTCTAAATCTTTTGTATTCACTTCTCTAAAAGCTGGAGTACATCTTTATGGCCAGTGTTCCCTGCTTTAGTAGCTATTTAATCTCTCATGTTTTCCATTACTTCCTTAATATTAAGCAGTTCTCCCTTACTAAACCAATTTAATTCCAATTTGTAATTCCCCTTACTGCCTCCTCAGTTTTGGAAAACCACAATGTTGCTTTCTAAAGACCACTTCATTTTCTGGATAAGTCAAGAATTTATCAGATTCTGCCATTTTATCAGAACAAAATTTTTGACATATCTCAAATGGATAACGTCTCTGACTGGTGGTCTGACCACCATGCTGGTTTTACCAACTGTTAGGAAAAATTTGGCTGATACATCCACATTGCACTTTTCACTATTCTGTTTTTCTTTTCTCACTTTGCATGCAACTTTTCCCTTTAGGTTTGTAGCTATCCATTCAATATGTATCTTTTCATATGCTTTTCTAATCTCTTACTCCCTTTAGTGTATCTGTTCCTTTTGGATAAGGTTAATTGTAACAATTATGACTATATGTTATGCTTTGATTATAAACAGCCCACAAATCTAAGTGATTTAATTCTCTCTCTCTCTCTCTCTCTTAAACTATCTTTCTTTTAAACTATAAATCCACCATGGGTTGGATGCTCCTCTGTTTCATTTGGCTTCAGTTTAGAATCAGGCAAATAGACCAGCCACTACCTGGAACACAGTCAAACACCAGACAATATGGCAGAAGGAAAAATGCCTATGGCATATCTCACACTAGCTCTTGAAGCTTTCACCTAGAAGCGACATGTGTCATTTTTGCTCATATTTTAATGGCCAGAGCAAGGCTTAAGCCTTGCCTGTCTTGAAAGGGGATGAGAGAGTACCCTCCTACAACCTGTCTATAAGAAAAACCAGAAATACTGATGAAGAGATTAATGCCAGAGACATATGCCTTTCTACCAATTCATTCTGGTCATGAGTCCTGCCCCAACTGTGGGAGCTCATATTTACTTCCAGATTTTAAAATTCCAAGTTCACTTAATTTATTAACCATATACCTTGAATAAAAAAAAAAATGGAAACCAGCAGTCAATAATGGTAAATAGTGGGAAAAACCAGATACCATTGCTTTATTATACAGATTGTTTTTAATACAGTTAACTCCAATCCTTAGGAAATCAACTGAGAATCACTAGTCTACCAGAATGAGCCACCAAATTCTTAAGACAAAACATACATTTGCCCTCCTATTTCTTCTCTTTTATTTCTTGCCTAACTATAGATCAACTTCTTTTCACACATTATTTTTCCACTAAAAACTGTGCCTACCTCTTATGACAATTGGGAATGGCTAAGCCAGCAAGAATTTATACTTGCTTCCTCAGACCCTTAACAGTACCTCAAGGTGACCTGCCTTGAAGACTGGTAAATCTGGTCATAATACAGAAAACCTACAACTAGAGGAATAAAGGAGTTCTTCCTGCCACAGAGAGAAGACCCTGTGAATGTTAATATTATCATTAATTCCCTCTATGGCCTGAGGCAAATCACTTAAGTGCTAGCTATCTTCTTTTTCTGGTCTAAGGATAATATTAACATACTTCTCTTGTCCTTATGAGGCATAATATATAGAATTGATTATAAAAGCATTTTCAGAATATGAGACACTGTGGAGACATTTGATGTGCTCTGAATTCCCATTGTTGCCCCTCCTAGAGATGAATGTCTGGCCAGAGACAGAAATGTCTGAGAGGTAGATCCATAGGGTAGAGATGTCTATTCCTGAATTCCTAATTAGACAGAGTTGGTTATCTATGTTGTGGATTGTATCTGGGCTGCTTGATGCACATTTTTCTGGTTTCTATCTGAACCACTTGGCAGAGGAGATAAAATTCAAATGAGTCCTTTTTTAACCTGGTATATAGTATCTCTAGAAAAAAGTTAGATTGTAGAGCTGGTTATTAATAATACTAATGCTTTGGTTTTAGATTTAAAGTAATGACATATTTGTTTATCATTTAACTGTTTTTGCAAAGTACTTTCACAGCACATATAACCTTAGCATAACTCTGTAGAGTGGGCATCATTCTAATTTACAGAAGCGGAGACCGAAGTTCAAAAGATTCATTATGTTGCCCAAAGTCATCACACTAAAAAAATTGACAAACTCAAACCCAGATTTTGTGATTCTGCGTGGAGTAATTTTTTGTCCCATTGTTCTAGGCTGCTTCTGTGTTTTCTGGCAGAAAAAGGTGACACCCAGCTATAAACAATATGAACAGATAAAACCAAGATAGGATAGGAAAGGGGGTAATTGATTGAAGAAACAAGGAGAAAGGAACTTACCATTCAAAGCCAAATTCAAGATTCTTTGCTTTAAAAGTGTTCTTTCAAGATTAATTTTAGTATTCTAATGAATTAAAATTAATTCAATTAATCGATCAGTTATTTTCCACCAGAGCATTCAGCCAGAATGGAAAGGAGGAGGTATTTTTAACTCCTAGTAAAAATGATGACGTGATTTCTTAATGATGGTATTAACTAATGACTCAACTCCATCTCTCCCTCCACCAAAAAAGACAATAATAATAAGAAAAAGGAGAATTGAATTCTCATTCATTATGCATTCATTTACTGCATTTGCCAAGAAGTCTATTGGGTAGAGGGAGAGGGAGAACAGATAAACAGATTCTTATAATATAGTAAGTGCAATGGTATAACAAAAGATGGTACCAAATCCAGGAGGAAGAGTCAAGAAAATTTCTTGGAAGAGGCAGCTATGAATTAAGCCATTACTTAATCACGTAAAGTAAGAGTTACTTGGGTCAGTAGTGAGAGAAATGGAGTTCTGGCTATTAGAGCAGAAGCTCAAATAGTTCTGCATGGGAAGATTAGGAAGGAGGTAGGAAGCAGAGGGAGATGAGAAGCTGAGGGAGATGGGCTAGAGAGGGTCAGACCTTGAAAGACCTGGTATGGCCTGCTAAGACATTTTAACTTTATTTGTAATGCTGTTGGAGCCACTGATGAATCTGACCAAATTAGAAAGGTCTGTGGGGGCAGAGGAATTTGGGGACTTAGTAAATCTGTCATCTGACTCAGAAACATTAAAGGAGGTTGATAGTGATATCCAAGCAAGATACTAGCAGGTGAGAGGTTATAGTCTTTGTTGCATGTCACTTAGCTCCTACCTGGACAAATCAGAGACTAAAACTCAGGGTTCCTAAGTTTTAGACTGGCATTTTTTTCTCCTATTCCACAATGCCTTCCTGTTTCTTTGGTACTTTCTTTCTTTAGATAATTCTATTCCTTTTGTAATGTGTGCTAAGATGCCAGAACATTGTTTAAGGTAATCTCATTCTCTACTAGAACTAAATACTTCTCAAGGTGATGTTAACATTTAGACACTTCTTTCCAGCAATCCCATCCATGTGATCTTATTTGGTTTACTTCTGAAAATGCTAAAGCTATTTTTACTTCAATGGGATGCTCTAAATTTCTCCAGCTAAATACTTTAAACTTGAAGCTTTGACTTTTCTTTATAGTGCAGTTTGGAATATAAAGCAAAGCAGTTATTTTATTCCATTCCTTAGTCTCAAAAGATAACTGCTCATTGTTAATGAGAACTGTAGGGCCAGTTCAACTACAGTGATAAATTCAGAGCATAAAAGATCGTATATCAACACCACCTCACTAACCTTCTCTGTACTAAATGACAAACTGCTAGAAATAGCCTTTGGATCAGGTCACGGACACACTAAAATACTTACCCTTCACCACAGAACTCTATTGAACTCTATCTATCATTTACCACCTTCAATCATAGAAGCCTGCTTCAATACTAAACAGAATTCAAACAGAAAGTAAAAGGAGAGAAAAATTTTCTTCAAATAATTCAACCGATTTTATTTAGCATCTCTTTGGACTTTTGAAATAATGTGAGGAAAGATCTCAGCTAGTTACACTATGCTTTTTGCATTTAAAGAGGAATTGTAGTATAAGGAAAGAATATGTTTTAGAACCAGTGGTTTTCAAACTGGCATCTATGCTTCACTTTTTCCTTCTGTAAGAGGTTAATATCAGATCATTGCTATAATGATAGGATAGATGTATGACATTACTCTTTTCTTAACAGCAGAACAAGACCCAACTAATAGAGATTTTGTTAAGCTTTTTAAGAGAACAGTGTGATTAATCCAAGGGGTTCTAAAACTGCCAGCTTCATGTTATACATACTTACTGCACACACTTCGTCCTCATCTTCAAATTAATGCCATTATTCCTTATTCTGAATTTGTCTGTAAGAGACTTTTCCAATCTACCTAGAAAATTAAGATTTAAAAAAATATATATCTTCAGGGACTGAATACATTATTTAGCCACCATCAATCCCTCTAGCATTAATGTGTTATTTTTATATATTTTTTATGTAAGAGAGAAATATTTGGGAAGGCATTAAAATTAAAATGTATGCTTGTATAGGTTGTTGAACTTCATAGTTGTCAATGAGTAATTAGTGAGATTTTTGCACTGTACATAGCATATGTGCATTTGACTTGGGGACAGATAGCATGGCTAACTGGAAAAACAATACTGAACCATACAGACGCGGTCCTTGCATTTATAAAGCTTACAAGGGCAATAGCAAAGATGATTTGCTGAATGAATGAATGAATGAATGAATGAATGACTCATCCTCACATAGCCTTTTAACACAAAAAAGAATATATTTTCTTATGGCTGATCTAAATTACAACAAAATAACTGGTCCATAGAATTTTTCTAAAAAACAACTATCTATTATAGTTTTAGCTCCTGCTTTTCCTTTAAAGTTTTTTGTCATCTTTTATCACTTAATTTATATATTATACTACATTTACGGCCATGCTACCCTGAACAAACCTGATCTCATCTGATCTCGGAAGCTAAGCAGGGTCGGGCCTGGTTAGTGCTTGGATGGGAGACCACG
>NW_011888882.1:2587673-2594865 GCF_000151845.1 Pteropus vampyrus
ACACACACACACACACACACACACACATATATATACATAATACTACAATTAATTTAGCCAAGAAAAAGAAAAGTCAGAGCATGAATATCGTACCAATCAGAAAAAAAAAAAAAAACACACGTATAATAACAAAATAGACATTATCTGCATGTAATCAGATTTTAAAAGAACAGTTTTCTAAATGGGAAAATGTGTGACTTTATATAATTCCAGATGATATATTGAAGCTACACAGCATTCCTGTTTTTACAGTTCGTGCTGTGGGGGATCACTTTATTATGGAGTCCCATTGGATCTTCAACAGCTAAGCCTCTGTTGAAAAGCTCTGAAGAGCTTATGCCATTACCATCAAGGAAATTTCAGTAACATTCTATTCTGTAAATTGGAAATGGGAATTATTATTCCCCTGTTCATGGCTAACATTTAAAAGTAATAACACGATGGATAAAGTAAATATGGATATTTTATTAGGTATAGAGGAAAGGAAGTCCCTGGTAAAGTAAGCAATATTCCTAGATCCATTGAAAATCCATCAATGAATCATACTGTTCACAGAGAACCTGCTGTATACTTGGTGCTGCAGTGATTTAAAGAACTATAAATTGTTCCCACCATCCAGATTATTCCATTGTAACCTGAATAACCAAAACAATGCATGAGCAAAAATTTCAGAGACAGCCCAGAGCCTGTCACTGTAATGGCAGAACAAAAATGAAAATACAGGTGCCCTCAGGTATAAGCTGTTTGTTCGAGTAACTTATTACCTTCATCAGTCCTAGCAAAGAATCACTGTAGAAACAAGACAAAGATAAGTACTGCAGTTGCCCAGCCTGATCATGTCAACTTTGGCCAAAACTGGCAGGTGTTACAGGAATGCTCTTTCCATACTGCTTCTAAGTACAAGTAAACAATCACATAAAAAAGACTGATTTGCCCAAATCTTGCTTTAACCAAGTTAACTTTAGAGTAAAATTTAGTTGAAAAATCTATGCCATGCATACATTCTTGTGGGGGCACAAAGATGATAAATGAATAAAGGAATGGATGAATGGATGAATGAGAATGTGGTTATTGATATAAACTATAAAAAGATTTTTTTCAGTAATATAACAGAACAACTTCAGGTTGCTTGGATAGGGTCAATGAAGGCTTCTTAAAAGAGGGAACATTTCAATTGAGATATCAATGAGGAGAAGAAGGCAGCCACCAGTGAAGTGGAGAAAGATCATTCTAAGCAGAAGGAAACAGCAAGTGCAAAGGCCCGCAGGTGGGAACAAGCTTTTTTAATTTGAGGGACAAAAGAAAGAAGAAGGTTGTGAAATAGTCATCTTAGAGAGAGAGAAAGTAAATTTATGAAAGTGTGATAAGATTGTCCTGAAATGTCAAGAGGTCAATTTTGATATATTATCATATTTGAAATGAGACCACTTCGCATGATTGTGTAAATTTGTCAATGATCAGCTCTGTGGGTGCTGGCATAGAGTAAGTAGATAGTTGGGTTTAACTGTGAGTATTATTGCTATAACATACCACAAACTGAGTGGCTTTAAACAATACAAAGTTTTATCTTACATTGCTAGAGGTCAGCATTCAGAAATGGGGCTCAGTGGGCTACACTCAAGATGTCGGCAGGGGTTCGTTCCTCTGGAGACTCTAGAGGAGAATCCATTTCTTTTCCAGTATTTCTTGGCTCATTTCTCCCTTTGATCTTCAAAACCAGGAACATTGGTCAAGTCTTTCTGATGCTGTCAGCCCTCTGCTTCTCCTTCTGCCTCCCATGTGATTACCCCAGGCCTACCCAGAGAATACAGGATGATCCCCAATCTCGAGGTCCACTAATTAGCAACATTAACTTCATCTGCAGCTTTAATTCCCCTTTTCCATGTAACCTAACACATTTACACTTTGGGGGATTAGGTTGTGAACATCTTTGGGGAGTCATTACTCTAACCTGTATTAGTCTGCTCTGGCTGTCATAACAAAATCTAGAGTGAGTAGAGTGAGAAATATATTTTCCCACAGTCTAGAAGCTGGAAGTCCGAGATCAGGGTACCAGTCTGGTCAGTTTCTGATGAGAATTCTCTTCCCGGCTTGCAGATGGCTGCCTTCTCCCCATGTCCTCATATGGCAGAGAGAAATAGAGAGGAAGGGGGTGGGGAGTTGCTCTCTGATGTCTCCTCTTATAAGGACACTCATTCTATGGGATCAGGGTCCCACCCTTCCTTATGACCGCGTTTAACTTTAATTAACTCTTTATAGGCCCTATCTTCAAATAGAGTCACATTTGGGGTTAGGGCTGCAACATAGGAATTTGGAGGCGACACAATTCAGTTCATAGCATACACCATGGCTGGAATTTTGCCAGGCGAAGTATGATGAAGAGAAGGAAGGGGAGTGAGAAATTAGAGTATTTTCAAGGAATGGTTATAAAGCTGAACCATAGAATCTAAGCTATAAGTAGGGAGTGAGGGTATGAAAAGGATGGCTAAAAGGGGCAAACTAGCAATATCCAGAAATAATAGCTCTCAGCGAGGTCAGGAAATATCTGGAGTGAGAGGACCAGAATCAGTAAGCTTGAATAATAGGAAGTGATGGTCAGAGAGCAGAAAATTCAAAAATGGGATTTCAGAGATTTAAGGTTATTAGAAATGGCAAGGTTTGTGAGTTTTGCAACTGAAGTATCCAAAGAAACTAATACAAAGTCATTTTTTTTTTCTAAAATAGGTCAGGTACCTAGTATTGACCCCAAGGGGACAGTAAGATTCCAGATTGCTTTTTTTTTTTTTTTTAAAGAATAAGTGCAATTTATCCATCTTGAAAAGTAAACCCAGTTTTACATTCTGTCCCTGGCCCCTGGACCTGTCAGGAAAAAGCCCCTCCTCCAGCCTCAGCTGGGTAGGGTAAAGAGAACAGTGCATAGAGAAGGATTTCTATCACCCAGGGAAGCAGAGGTCACAAGACCCATGCAGAAGATTGACACTCTGTGGGATGAGGATAGCCATTCTTTTTAGGGACTAGGAAATGGCTTAGAAAATTAGGTGTAACTGCTTCCACTACAGTGTGGCAGAGTTATTTGGGATGGCTTCCATGGTACCTAGGGAATATTTTGTATCTAATTTGCTAAGGATGTTTCTATCTTGAACTTAAAATTGTTTCATGCTTTATTTTGCAATACAAATATGGGTCATCTCATTGCGGTGCTCATTGAAAGATTTCCCTCTAGTGTACTAGTATGCCTAGAAAACACTGAATTAGTTTTGCTCTGTTGAAACCAGCACAGAATTGACTGAGAAGAGCATAATTTCCATGTTGCGTTATTAAAATATTGTTATTTTCTTTCAGGTCCATACATATAGTACTTTTTTCCCAAAGCAGTACAAAATGACAGCTTACTGAAAACAAGAGCCAGATCTGTAGTCTCTATAATTTGAGGTGACTATGAGTTGCATACAAATTTACTGAATAAAATTAGAGAATCAATGGAATGGTACATTATGTGTTCTGAGGTCAAGAATTAATTAAATGTAATTATTGCAACAATATTATTAGAAAATAAGGATTTGCCTTATGCCTTTTGAAGAGAATTTAAAAACAAATGTTTGGTTGTTTTAACTAGTTAGAAACTACTACACTCTACATGTTTCAAATATGCTGCTAAATAATAGATACCACTACATTATGCAATATGCAAATACAAGTTCCAGTTTTTAAAAATTCACCTCACGTTTACGATTCCACAGAAGTATTGTAACTCTCAGGAAGCCTTTGACCTCCTAATAAGGAGGATCGTTCTAGGCCAAGATGGAGGCTTTGGGGGGATCCTGTTGGGAAAACATCAGACCTACTGCGAATTGCTCACTTTATCAAAGGGGACATCACTCTTCAGCCCATCATCAAATCTTCCCCATAACTAACAGTAATACTAGGAAGTTTTACACCATATTGTATGGCTGCCTCAATGATAATGCAGTCTAAGTATCATTGTGTATATCTTTTTCTTTGGCCAGATGAAAGTATAATAAAAGTATGCCTCTTTACCACAATAATATTAAAACTAACATCTATTCGGATAGATATAGGTTTTTACAATTTAATATAGGAATTTTATTTCCCATTGTGAAAAGGTTTTAACAATGACCCTCCAAATGGTTTCTGAGTAACTGAGAAGGTCACAGGATGAGAACGAATGGAAGAAAAAGAGATTTTAAAAATTTCCATGACACTCCTAATAGCCTCACATGCCTCACCCCGTATCATGCCCTGTGTTCATACTCTCATATCGGTCCTTCCTTCTTTCTTTCAACTTTTTAATTTCCCAAACGTAAAGCCCATATTTTCCACAGGAGCTTCTTTGACCTTGAGATCCACACACTGCTCACCTCTGCCTGGGGTTAATGACACTGTTCTGAAGTCATGTGGTCTCTGTTGATTAGTTTTAACATTTAACAATTTAACACCTATAGAAACAAATTAATCCACATCCCTACAGAAACTGTCTGGTCCTGAGCACAGAGTTATGCTCAAAAACATGTTTTATTTATTGATTTAATGAATAATTGATACATGCCTCAACTCCCCCACCCCACCTCAGCCAGCATAGCCACGAGCTTGAGATGCATTTAATGATGGCAGTGATGACAGGGAAATAAAACAATGTATAGATGTTAAGCCACACATATATTTCAAAAATAATTTTAATTACTTTAGACAGATTAATTTAAAGTAGACTAAGAGCAAAGCAACCCAACTCTCTAATAAGCACTCATCTAACAAAAGGTCATCCAAAAGAGTAAATGTACTACTTATATGTGTGCATATGTAAATGGCATCAGTATGGTGCACCATTTCTGAGTCCCTGCCTTCAAGAAGCTTAGAATAATTTTGGTTTGAGGAATGACGTGGCATGCTGAGAGATATTTTAGTTTATGCTTTCTACAGTTCCTACTAAAATGTAAGTTCCACGAGGGCAAAGACTATGTCTGTACTGATCATTGTTGTAGCGTAAATAACTAACCCAATACCTGCATATAGTAGTCGCTGAGTAAAATTAAATTAATGTGGAATTGCTCTTTATTATACAGTATACTAGGAGTGAAGAGAAAGGCAGTCAGTACTAAGACTGCAAGGGTAGCAAACACTGCTCTAACCCAGGGTATTGTCTAAAACTTTGAATGAGCAGCAGCCATGGAGAGGGGAGCTACAAGGGTCCCGGGATATCCAACCACACCAGGAAGCAGGACCTGGCTGAGGAGGGAGGGGTGGGGGGCTGTGCTGCAACCAGTCTGTGTGCAGGAAAAACGTCTCAGTTAAGGCTGGCCATATATTTTTGCAAGAGAGGTTTGTTTTATCCCTGGCCCCACTGGCAGGCAGGCAGAGGTGAGCTTCCTCAGTCAAAACTGGCTCCTGAACTAGAATCAGAGTGGATCTGTAAGAAGAGCTCCTAGAAGATTTCACTCTGAATAAAGCAAGGGGCCTATAATGATCAACAATTTTGTCTCTTGGCGTGAAACAAGGGTTATTTCTATTAGGAGAGAAGTAGAAGAATGCTGTATGCATTTTAACAGCTTTATTGAGGTGTAATTTGTGAACAATAAACTGCATATATTTTAAGTGCACAATTTGATGTTTTGACATGTACATACCTGTGAAACCATCACCACAATCAAGATAATGAACATATATATCACCCTCTTCAAAAAGTGTCCTTATGCTTCTTTGCAATCCCTTTGTGCTAGTTAATAATTTATTGCTCCTCAAGTCCAAATGCATCCTTTTTGCCTGCTTTACCTGAGTCATTTAAATATTTTTCCTTTACAGCTGGCACTATGTTAAGCTTTGTCAGTAGAGGGCGCTGGAGAGATATCACAGGAGGAAAGAGGTTTGCTTCAGAGTTCTGTTGCGTGCACTGGGCAGGCTCCTGAAGCACATCTGCTTCTCCAGGGCCAGGTTCCTACAGTCAGTGCCCAGCAGCCAGCAGTTCAGGTAACCAGAAGCTTCCCGCAACGTTCCCTCAGACACTTGCATAGCTGAATGCCTCCAATGAGACACTTACCATGAACAGCTCCCACTAACACCCGAGAGGATGGTGGATCTTAGTCAAGTTGCAACACCTCTGCAACACAGCAACATTCTCTGTTATCGAATGAGCCAAAGCTAACTGTAACCTCTCCAACAAGGTCTATATCTCAGCCTCGGGTGAAGAGGTTGGCAGCAGGGCTTTTTCTCAGATGCTCAATCTCAGCGCTCATGATGATAGCTGTTCCTTACATCTACTATTCCTATAGAGTTCTCTTTATATCTTACTAGCCAAACCCTGGTTAGTCCAATCTCCTGGTATAGTTAATAATTCTGTATATCCAACTTTCTCTGTTTGGATTACTATATTGTTTTTCTCTCCTGATTGGAGCCAGACTATATACAAAATTACATACACCTTCCTATATATTTACATACCTATATATCTTTATATCCTCCCAACCGCCCATTTTTGCTATTTTTTCCTCCCCCCAAACAAATACTGATCTGATTTCTGTCACTATAGATTAGAATGCATTTTCTAGAATTTTATACAAATGGAACCCATATATATTCTCCTATGTTTTATTCTATGGATTTTGTCATTTCAAGTTGTACATTAGGTCTGTGATCCATTTTAAGTTAATATTTGTTTTAGCGCAAGATATGGAACAAGTTCTTTTTTTAAATGTAGATATTCATTTTTTCCTACACTACTTATTGAAAAGATGAACATTTCTCTGCTAAATTACCTTTGTCAAAAGAAGTTGTCCATACATACGTGGGCTTATTTCTGAACTGTCTTCTGTTCCATTGATTTATTTGCCCATCCTTATACCATTGTCATGCCGTATTAATATAGCTTTATAATAAGTCTTGATATCAAGTATTTTTAGCCTTTCAACTTTATTCTTATTTTATTGTAGATCTTATGAATTTCTATTTGAATTTTAGAATCCCCTTGGCAATCTTTACCCACCCCCCCCCAAAAAAAGTGTATTGGGATTTTTGTTGGGATTATATTGAGTATATAAATTAATTTAAGGAGAATTGGCAGCTTGACAATAATGGATTTTCCAACCCATGAACAAGGTATAGCTCTCCATTTATCATTGGGCCTTCTTTAATTTCTCTCAGCAATGTTTTATAATTTGGGATGTACAGATCTGCATATCTA
>NW_011888882.1:2595886-2606039 GCF_000151845.1 Pteropus vampyrus
CTTTTACATAGTACCTTACATTTCATAATTACGTTAGTTCATGCATAAGCTTCAACGGTATGCAAGTATATAAGCTTCAGTGCTAAACTAGCAAGGATTTTTGTCAAAAGTTTCAATTCCATCTTAAATATTCTCCCATACAATTTGGACACCTCTCCTAGGCAGTCATTTTACCTGTAGTTGCCACAAATCAGGACTTTATTTTTATATATAGCATAAAAGAGGTAGTTGTAGATAATACGTTACTGCACCGTTACTTATATAAAAATACAAGTAGAATATATTATGAATGGGGAAGGGTGACTGTCTTTTTTGTAAGTATTTTTTTGTTTACTCAATTCAGGGAACATTTATAGAATGCCAGATCTACACAACATTCTGTCATTAATGGTATTTCTTAATTTGTTATCCCTCTCTTAAATAATAGTATTTTACCATTTCATTTGATAAGTCCATTTTATTTTTTTTTTTAGCATTTTTTTTACTTGATGATAGGTCTATTTTAACAGCAAGATGGCTTTTCTTAGATTAGTCTTATGATGGATGATAATGTAATTTATTTCATTCAAGTAGGGACAGTTCTTATGTTTCTAGGAATCCCGCTGTCCTCAAAACTTTGTCCTATTTTCTTCTTTTTTTTTCTATGAAATTACCTCCTTAGCTTAATTGTAAGTGTAGTGTTTTCCCACAGGTAATATAATATCTATTTACCCTAAACACCCCAAAGTAAAAAAAACAGAGTGTTAAGTAAAATTGATTTGTTAAGTTCAGATCGAAAACAACGTTATAGCTTACTGGTTAATCAATGCAAATTTTGCTGATGCCATAAAGAGTCAAGTCCATTTGAAAGAGCAAGTGAAAGAACATGTATGCAACTTATTTCGTGAATCTTCTATGCAGTGTTAATTTGATCTCGCTAA
Organism: Pteropus vampyrus; assembly: GCF_000151845.1. Classification (NCBI taxonomy): domain Eukaryota; kingdom Metazoa; phylum Chordata; class Mammalia; order Chiroptera; family Pteropodidae; genus Pteropus; species Pteropus vampyrus. The sequence continues at coordinate 2,596,807 of NW_011888882.1, forward strand.
GGTAGTTTTGTGATACAAAAAAGAATAGTTTCTTAAAATATTATAATTGTATAACATGAGATGTGTCCCAATAAGGAAGGAGATGTGAACGTTATTGTATAGAAATATTTGTTAACATAGAAAACTACCTGAACTGTTTATTAACTTAAAACCTGATCGGCTAGTTATTACAGCAAATTTATAGAGTGTTCATCCTACAGAAAATAGTGACAACAGTGACTGAAAGAAAAAGAAGTCTGAACTTTTCAGCAAATTTAATTCTTGAAAATTATTTCTAAGCTGACATCAATATACCTCCACAGAGGGAAATGTTATTGTGGTTATATTTCCTGATCAAATGAATATAAATATAAAATATAATCAATATTATATTATGATAGCAAAGATATAACAAAAATAAACTTTGATCAGATAAAATAGTAAAACTATGCTGCCCTTTGCATAAAACAAAACAAATTGACTAATTAGTAATCCCTCAAGAAGGTTGAAAGTCTTACCTCACAGTACCAAACCATACCACGTGGTAACCTAAAGTTAAAACGTGCTTTAATTAAAATTTGACTAAAATTTCTTTGGCTTGGAATTTCGGAGGACTTTTGAGGGACCGTGTGGCTTTTTCAACTCTCCTAAAGCTGCCCATAGACATTTGAGCTGTCACCTTCTTTTTCCTATATATTTTCCCTGTACTAAGCAAAAGTTTTCATTCACAATTATTCTGTTGACAGTAAAATTACCTCAACATAATGTAGCTGCTGTTGACAACTCTGAGAATAGTTCATGCTTCACTGGGAGGCTGTAAAAAAAAATCACCAGGTCATTAGCACAAACTCTTTTTTCTCTTTCTACGGCTCTTTGAAAATACTCTTAGGAACTGCCAAGATGAGTGGTATCCCAGAGCACAAGAACTTGCTCCAAAACCTATCAAAGTTTTAAGCAAATGGATAAAGCGTGGCAAAGACTGAAGTTTTAAATAAGCCTGATTCAAGGAGGATGATATTCAGAGTCACAAAAATGTGTGTTGTGACATACTCTTCATCCTTGGGTAACTTAGACCAAAATATTGGGTTTGTTTTTTTTTGTTTTGTTTTGGTTTTTTTTTTTTGCATTTGGCCTCACATCTTAGTTCTTCTAAACTTTCTAAGGAAGGTTAAAGAAGTCAGGTTGGCTTTTAGAGAAGCTACATTAATTTTTGAAGATTAGTGCCTGCATATTTTATGACAAACAGATGAACAAAGTCAAATGAAGCACCAGAATAAAATCAGCTCTGTCCAAGTGACACCAAGACTGGTTGTTGATATGAGGTTAAGTGAAGGAATCGGCAGGGTTCAAGAGAATCTGGGAGACTGGGACCAGTCCTCTAAAAGCTCAAAACTGAACCAATGTGGAGAAAATGTGGAGTAAACTGGTTATGGGGAACCTGGACTCGAAGTACCAAGCACTCCTAATTTAAACACTTACTGATGATCAGAAAAGGAGATGAGTTAGTTTTGTATCTCTTGAAATATAACTTTAACTGATAATTAGTCAACAGAGGTGAAAGGGAAGAAGTGTCTGTTTGTCTGGAAATCTGAGCGCACATTGTTCCCTAGCTGTTAGTATTTTTTCCAAATAGAGCACATGGACTAAGTATCAAAGGAATGGAGTTCAATTCCAAGCTCTGTCACTTGTTCGTCATGGGATTTTTATAACTTATAAAAATCTCTGTAGTTTAAACATTTTGAAAATGAAAGTCAAATGCTTCCCCTCTTTGAATCAGGATTGTTTAAAATATCAAAAGGGATACAAATAGAGGAGAACTTTGCAAATTAGAGCACTAAATAAGATGTCGAGAATATAGTCAAAACAACAAGGAAGGAGTTGCTGACCGTTTTCTGAAGTCAGCTAGTACTGCGGAGCTGTGGTTTTCAAACATGAGCCATTTGCAATCACTTTTCATGAGCTCTTCCATATCTTCCTACCACCTATGCTGTTTTTACTTAGTGTTTTTTCCATAAGTCAACTTACTTTTTTCTTTTGTGCCTACTTATCTCATCCTAAAAAGTAATATTCACAAATCAGAGGTTGGTGTGCTTCTTATATTATTGCAATCCATATAAAATTAAACTCATACCTTTTAAAATTATTTTAACTTCTGTACATCATGTTTTAGTAAACATTTCTAAAAAAAAGGCCTTAAAATTCAGGCAAGCAGTTGATACTGAACGAAGTAAAAAATGAAAGACATCAAAGGTTTTGGCAATTGTTATTTGACCCTTTTTCAGATGTAATCACTCTCCTAAAAGGTACAGTATTGATTTTTAAGTTAAGATGAATGGGAATTTTATTTTGAAATGTTCTTGCAATAACTAAAGTCATCTGGAAGTGCGGAGTACCAAGAAAAATTTTTATTTGGGGTTTTAAAAACCTTCACTGGTCCAACAACTTCCATTAAGCAGAGGAAGGGCACACTGGCACAGTCTGCAGTTCAGAAGGGCGGGCTTTTCTAAATGGCATGTTTATGATGCCAGGTTTTAGATTTCTTACATAGTCTTAGCTATAGCTCAACATGCTGGCATTATGATGTAATTTTAATGATAGAGTTTGAAATAAGGTTATACTGTGTGACTTTTGAACACAGCATTCAATACAATAAACTGAGCATTCTAAAAGGGGACACAAAAACCATGTAAACTCTTCATGCTAGAGTGCCTAACTCTTGCTTCCCAGGGTATATTACTGCCATCAAGGTCTATTTCTACCTTTCAAGTTAACCAGGTCTGCACCGTCCTCCATCACTGCAAGATGCTTCCTAGGCACATGAGGCATACGGGAAACATCATGGTCATGTCCCAAACATCTGGAACGCCAGTCCTTGTGCTCTGGGGGGCTGGGTGGGGTGGGTAGGGAGACAAACACAGCAGGCCCCTCCAGATCTATGGACCAGTTCCCATTTCAGGGCAGAAGGTAGAAGTTCCAGAACCGGCTCTTGTTCTGGGAATACCAAAGTTCTGAAGTAGAATGGACTATGTACAACTACTTCTAAGCTACAAGTTCAATAACATATACCAGAGTGGTTAGACAGAAGAGGAAATACTGCAGTAAATACACAGTCTTCTTCACTGAAGATATTTTTGGAGCCTTCAATATACCCGCAGGCACTGTAAATCACCAAGATGGGGACTCCATATGCATCATTCCTCAAACTGATTTTAACACACAGTCCCATTTTAGGGAGTATCTGAGGAGACTGGTATCCTAGGGGCGCACTGCTCTAAAAAGATATTATTGCTACTTGGGGATAATAGAAATATAATGCAATATAATATAGGAGGTTACCTTTTCATATTTCTGTGCTTTGGAAATTGCCCTAGATAAATATGTTGCAAGCCTTTGCGAGCCTCTGCTTATTCAGCTTAATAACCTCTTTGTGGCTTGTGAATAATGTAAGTATTTGATTCATTATTCAGAAATCTTGAGTAGCTGCAATAATGAAGTAGATATTATATTTAGTTGAGACTGCTAATACTAGAGAGATCGCCAGTCTCAGATGGCATCAGACCTAACGAATTTTTATGCTAGCCTAAAAGAAAGAAAAGGAAAAGAATTCACTTTTAAAAGTTAGAGAAAACACTTTTCCAATTGCTAGTGATCCTGGATGTGACTTTTAGTTTATAGAAATGAGTCTTAATTAGCAATTTAATTTTAAACAAATCTTATTCTCCATCTTGTCTGTGAGATCCTACCTACAAAATGATAACGCAGCTATTTGTAAAGACTGTCTGACATAGTGTCAACTTTAGAAGCCATATACTATATATGTTTTAGAACAAAATATTTCTTCCCATTGACTCTTGACCCCCTTAGAACAACTGTCGTCTCCTTCAAATGCTTTCACTAAGTAAAAAGTCAATTGGCTGTAAGTGGTGATGAAGAAAATGTCATGTGATTAATGCTTCAGTTTAGGCTGTTGTGATTAGTCACAGGAAAAAACATTAAACTTCCTCCCCAAGAAACATGGTACGTTAACGGCAAATGGCCTGCCTGAAGCCCAATAGGAAGAAATAGTTGGGCAGTGTTAAAAGCTGCCTATTGATTTGTGCCCTGACTGAAAGCCATGCGCTGATGTAAATGAAAATGTGTCAAGAGTTGATATTGATTTTTTTTTAAATCAGACCATCTCTGGGGAAATACTGCTAGCCATACTACTGCTCTTGTCTATGAGTGAAATAAGGTTCCTTTCCACAAGACTACACATGTCCAGACATCAAATTTTCCTCTTTAACTGAGGTATGGTAGGATGCTAGTTCACTGTCTGCAATCTCTGCTTGGAGAAAATGGCCCAGAGTTCCTATATCCAGGAATAAAATGTAAAAGAATATAAAGTTTGCTTAAGATGGATGTGTATGTAAGAAAATGTGTAGATCCATACACACCCACCGGCCCGTTTATAAATGGCTCCCAACACACGCACGTGCTTAAGCTAGGAATTTTCGCCCATGTGTCCCAAATAAATCATTTGAGAAGGATACATTTATTTGTGGAAAATTCTGATCAAAGGTAGACATACTATAGGATAGAAAGTGAAATATATTAGAGTATAAACCATGAAGTTTGGTCCTCTTCAACCTGTGGGAAAACGAGCCACATTTTTCCCTCTTAGGAATAATTTCCTGAGCTGTGCTTTATTCATTGACTGCAATGCTGATAAGTATTGATGAACAATATAAGAAAGGCCAAGAGTCATAATAATCATGCAGCTTTGAGTCGAATCTGTGGGGGTTTCAGCTGCCTAGGTAAGGCTGGCCTTCATAATTCAGCTGGGAGAAGGCATGGACTCTAATATTGAGCAATTAGAATGAAAAATAATAGGGAAGAAGAAAGAGGTCATCGCCTGCCAATATATGTGGATTATGTGGGATCAACTATTGAGAAAACCCTAATAAACTGATTATTGGGCAAAGGTCGTTCATGACCTTTCATAAACTATCCATAGTATAGTTTGTGCTTTAGATTTAGAGAGCTAAATCCACTTAGTTTGCTTCATTTGCCTTAGGCACAGACACATGATAAAAACTCTACATTGCAAATCGATTAATTTTTGTTGATTACTCAATGACCTTTGAGATATTCTGGATTTTACGACCTGCAGACTTTGCACTCAAGATTAAAGGAAAAACAATGATCTGAAATAGACCTCAAGGAAATGGGAATTATTATGATGACATAATTCTATATTGTATGTTCCACATTAAAACTGAGGAAGAGGTAGCAAAAACTTTCAGAAAACGGTTCATTACTTTGGTAGTAACAAATGAAGTAACAAATGATCTAAGTAAATGGAACTTTTTAATTTAAGATTTCTGTCTTAAAACAGTTACAATTAAGCTATAGTCTTTAAAACAGGTAGAGATGACTGAACTGTAGTTTGATAACAAATGGAGACTTATACCTGATCCTTCAGTTTCCTTGAGGAACCTACAAGAGCAGCCTTTCATGCACCTGGGAAAACCAGTGCAGACACAGAGATCTTTGTCTATGATGGTTCCAGACCAGCTCTTGACTGTGCTGCCTCCTGCCATAACCTATATTATTGTCTTGTATGGTTATTTAACTTTGAAGTTAAGTATCTTCAACAAAATAGCAAGTTTAATAAAGACAGAAACCACACATTAGTATATAGTTCATTGTGCTGCCAGCAAAGAAAAAAAATCTACAAACATACATACATACACATATATACCACTCATGTATGTATACATTTATTTATTTAATATATATTTAAATGCAAGATGAGCTAGCCATCTTTATGACATTAAATTACTTAACCACTTTTTATGCTGAAATAAAAAATATATATACATACCAATGGCCTTATGCAGTTATTTATTCTAGGATAAGCTCAAATCAACTCAGAAAATATTATTCAGGATGAAAAACGCTTTTCCTTTCTCCTAGTGCTTTATATAGCTGCTTGATATATGCATTCATTAAGTAATTCCTAGTTGCCTTTCTTTCATGCTCAGTCATATAAATATCACTTTCAAATATAAATATAAATAAATACGCAAACACATACACCTGAGACAATGAGATAAAATTATTTGAGAGTGGCCGTAAAGTCTGGAAACATAGATAATATCGATTTATCATCTATATGCAATATAATATCAATAAATTATTCATTATATGTTTGCCTACATTTCCAGAGCTAGTGGCTACCCAGTATTTTCAAATATATTGTGTAACAAAGTAATTGATCTTCTGATTTTGACTTCAATTACCAAACTGAAGGTTTTTGTTTGGTTGGTTTTTAAGTTTTAAGTTTCAAGGAAAAAATTTTAGCAAAAGAATTGTCACAGCCCAAACCTTCCAGGTTAAGCAAAATACCATAATAACTTTATCATACTACCTTGAATGTTTTAGTATGTTCTTTGCTTGCTTAGTCAAAATCCAAGTTAGAAAACATATTAATATTTAATTCCCATCCTTTTCTTTCAAAGGTTGTCTTTGCTTTTTCTTGTACTAGTAAAAGGGGCAGACAAGTAAATGTCTGCACACAAGTTATACATTTGTCTTTTATAGGGAAAAAATAGAAAAAACACACATATATAAAAACATAAAAATAATGAATTATTTGCCAGCTCACAAAATTTTGTCACTGCTCTTTTTATTTTTTGTTCATTGAAGATAGAGTTCATTAAAAACTTATATTTAAAATTTTGATGGGGAATTAAAAGTAAAAGATGAGAAATAGAAACAAATGAGAATGTACACTATCCTCTGATAAAAAGAAAAACAAGGAAGGAAAGCTGGGGAAAACTTCCTTTCCTTTCTCACAAAATACACTTCTATGTGGAATTTTCAAATAGTCATGTTACAACATTTAACAAAAATAGAAGCAAATAATATGTAATGTAGTGCTCATAATTTGAACACATCTGAAAGTCTGTGGGAACAAATGTAAATCAATATACTATATAAAAAGATGCTAAATGTCCAATATTTTCTTTCCTAGTACTAATGCTTTTTGTCATAAATATGATTTAATATTACTGAAAAAAAGTTTTAAAATGATCTTTTCATTTTACATGCCTTAGAACAATAAATCAAATATATCCCAATAATAAAAGTTACTTTTCCTCTTCAGTACATCTACATAGGACCAAGCCTTTCATAGATTCCTTTACAGGTAATATATTAGTATTTATAATTTAAAATTTTTATTCTGTATATTCTGTTGAATGAGTTAAACAATATAATATCCAATACATATATATCTATGTATCTATAGTTATTTATGTCATATCAATTAATAAATATCTCTTGATATGATACAATAGTTCAGGTGGTAAAATTTTAATATTTTGGTTTTATGTCACTCAGGAAGAAAAAGTAATCAGGAAACTAAATGAGGTTTTTTTTCCCTCCTTTTATTACACCAAAGAAATTGAGTTTGTGAAACACATTATGCCTTTCTCGATCAGGTGCATATTTACATTTGCTAAGTTATTTACATAAATACGTTTTGAGCTCTAGCAAACCTTAAAATAAGAAAGTTTCATTTTCCAGCTTTATACAACATGCAATTGTTAATGTTACTATGGAATATACTTTAAATTACAGAGTATTTTTATTCATTATTCTATTACCTCTGTTGTGTAGTCAGTCAGGTCTCCCAACAATTGTAGAATATTAGGGAGCCCCCTAGTGGCACCTTTATTCCTAATAAATTTCCAAACTGAAGAATAAAGTTCTTTACTAATTACTTGGACCACTTTGAATAACTAAACACATTTTGCTGACTTCTTTTCCAGTTTTTAAACCCAAGTGCACTTCCTTTCATGTCTCACATATGTTGTGTAAGTTTCTGGCATCAAAAAATATAATCATAATAATTATCATCTCTAGTAATTCAAACGCCTAATTGCTAAAATCTTTTTCTTTTTCTCATTTTCTCATTTGTTCTCATTTTGTGAGCTTCTCAGTTGTCTCAGAAACCATTTGGAGGGTCACTGTGAAAAACCTTTCCATGGGAAATGAAATTTCTATATTAAAGTATAAAAACCCGCATCTACCCAAATAGATGGTAGTTTTAATAATATTGCGGTACAGAGGCATACCTTTATTATACTTTCACCTGGCCAAAGAAAAAGATATACACAATGATATCTAGACTACATTATCACTGAGGCAGCCATACAACATGGTTTAAAACTTAGTAGCATTACTGTTATTTATGGGGAAGATTTGATGATGGGCTGAAGAGTGATGCCCTCCCCCGCCCTGGATAGAGTGAGCAATTTGCAGTAGGTCTGATGCTTATCCAACAGGATCCCCTTAAAGCCTCTATCTATCCTGGCCTAGAACAATCCTCCTTAATAGGAGGGTGAAGGCTCCCTGAGCCTTATAATATTTCCCTGGAATATTAAAGGGTGATGTGAAGTCAATCTAAGAAATGGTGGAAGAAAGTATTCATTACAGTGAGTACAACTTCAACAGAAACATAAAGATGAAAATAGTATGAATTTGCTCTGGCAACTACACTCTAAACTATCAATATCATTGAAACTCAGGGTCAGAGGTTGGAGCATAGGTGATGGATCCAGAAATGTGTCAGGCCGGCCATACTATGGAGGGCTTTATGGGGGGTACACTTACAGATTTATCCTGAACAGCAGTAGAAAAGGTTGTGAGAAAGTCAGATTTGCGTTTTAGGAAATGAGTCTAGGAACAGTGTAGAGGACAATTTTTTTTTTTTTTCATTTTAACAGTTTTAATGAAGCTGTATATAAGATTGCTTTATTCCTGCATCTCTTCTATTGCTTCTTCCTTGTATTTGCTCTTTTCCTTTCCTACTTGGCGAGATTTGGCTTTATGTTCAAGGATCTTTTTATGTCTTTATCCAGCCTTAGTGTAGTGATATCCGCCTTGCTGGGGTGAATGCCCACATGAACAGTTGTGCCATTAGCCTTCTCCCACTGCACTCGTTCAGCGGGGCTGACATACTTCTTCCCATAAACCTGGACTGCTTTGCCAATTTGCTGCCCTTAATGGTGTCCTCATACAACCCTGAACTTCATCATCCTTTCAGGTGGGCATGGATCGAACATTGTGCTTCTCTCTCAGCTCTTTGAGAAAAAGAGAAGATATAATCTTCCTGAGAATGTGGGAAGGTGCATTGAAATACCTTTTATGGTTCTTGCTCTGGTCAGAAGTCATAACGGCATTGAATTTCATTTTGTCCACTGGTGCTT
>NW_011888882.1:2606089-2610432 GCF_000151845.1 Pteropus vampyrus
TGGAATATTAAAGGGTGATGTGAAGTCAATCTAAGAAATGGTGGAAGAAAGTATTCATTACAGTGAGTACAACTTCAACAGAAACATAAAGATGAAAATAGTATGAATTTGCTCTGGCAACTACACTCTAAACTATCAATATCATTGAAACTCAGGGTCAGAGGTTGGAGCATAGGTGATGGATCCAGAAATGTGTCAGGCCGGCCATACTATGGAGGGCTTTATGCGGGGTACACTTACAGATTTATCCTGAACAGCAGTAGAAAAGGTTGTGAGAAAGTCAGATTTGCGTTTTAGGAAATGAGTCTAGGAACAGTGTAGAGGACAATTTTTTTTTTTTTTCATTTTAACAGTTTTAATGAAGCTGTATATAAGATTGCTTTATTCCTGCATCTCTTCTATTGCTTCTTCCTTGTATTTGCTCTTTTCCTTTCCTACTTGGCGAGATTTGGCTTTATGTTCAAGGATCTTTTTATGTCTTTATCCAGCCTTAGTGTAGTGATATCCGCCTTGCTGGGGTGAATGCCCACATGAACAGTTGTGCCATTAGCCTTCTCCCACTGCACTCGTTCAGCGGGGCTGACATACTTCTTCCCATAAACCTGGACTGCTTTGCCAATTTGCTGCCCTTAATGGTGTCCTCATACAACCCTGAACTTCATCATCCTTTCAGGTGGGCATGGATCGAACATTGTGCTTCTCTCTCAGCTCTTTGAGAAAAAGAGAAGATATAATCTTCCTGAGAATGTGGGAAGGTGCATTGAAATACCTTTTATGGTTCTTGCTCTGGTCAGAAGTCATAACGGCATTGAATTTCATTTTGTCCACTGGTGCTTCAGCAATGGAAGCTGAGGATAAATTTGCAGGAGGAATAAGATCCAAGTGAGTGTTTGGTCCAGGCAGGAAATGAAGAGAGCTGGCAGACAAGTTGTAAATGTGCCTCCACAGTAAAGTGAGCTCATTTCTGGGCCACTGATGCCCCAGGCACCCGTGGAATTAACAAGGCCCTGGCACCTCTCTGCCTCAGCTCAGCACACCATCAGTTTTGTGTTTGGTTCTTTACCCTCTGCCCTTGGCAACACTACTGCCTACCTCGTTCTCTTTGAGAGTGAGCTCACATGAGCATCTCATAGTCTTCAGCCCTGAAGAAAGACATGGGTCGACTAGTCTGAATTTTACTACTATGAAGGGAATAATCATGGAAAAGAAGAACTAGGCAGGAGGTAGGATCACAGGGTGTGCAAAATGGTTAGATGTTGGGCATAAGGGACAAAGAGAAGCTCAGAATGACTCCAATGCCTCTAACCTGGTGACTGGGAAAATGAAAACTCTAGTCACTGGTTTATAGAGCCAATAAGAGATAAAGAACAAAAGCGAACTGTATTTGTTGTCTAGGCTATGTACCAAACTCTCATAAACTTAGCAGCATAAAATAACACACATTTATTATCTCATCATTATCTTTGAATCAGGAGCCTGGCTTAGCTGGGTTCTATGTCTCATGGTCTCCCAAGATTGTAGTCACGGTGTCTGCCAGAGCTTGGTTCTCATCAGGAGGCTTAGCTAGAAAGGGCACACTCCCTTGTTCATGTGGTTATTGCCAGCATTCACCTGGCAGCTTCTTTCTTCAAAGCCAGCAACAGAGACTCTAGAGCAAGCCTGCTAGGATGACAGTGTCGTATACAGAGTAACAAAAGTACAAAAGCGATATCCCCTTACCTTTGCTATATTCTAGTGGCTAGAAGCAAGTCATAGGACCTACACATACTTGAGGGAAGGGGATTACACAAAGGCATGAACATCAGGGGCCAGAAGCATGGGAGCCACTGAAGTGTTCATCATGTGAGCCTTTTTTATAAAATTTTAAAGCGTGAAACTTCTGGCTGTCTTTACTTCCAACTGTCAAGTCAGGAAAATTCCACTATACTATAATTTGACCATCATCACACTAGTTTACGATTATTGGAATAAGAATATATGTCCTGAAAATATCTATGAGGGATGAGAGGAAATAAAAGGAATAATTTCATTCTTTCTGATATTTAACATCTATTCAGGAAAGGTTATGTGGTACATTTTTTAATAAAAATTTGTTCTTCAAAGTCTCATATGCCTCTGAGAAATCTCTGTTCATGGTTTAGAAATTTAAAAAGAGAAAAATCCAAGTATACTTTATACTAAATGACATCAAAATAACATTGAATTATTGCTGATTGGTTTCCTGTCTATATGATGTTTGACTTGACATGAATATTTCGTGAAATATTGAAAATGACTTTAAATCTTTTCCTTGGGCACCTTCTTTTTGACCTACTCCAAAGAAACCAAGATTTTTTTTAAAACTAGAGACAATCCAAAAATGCCATATATTATATCCACCCTTCTTCCAAATCATAATGACTCTTTCTTCAAAAAGTCTACTCTACTCACCCCTTTTTCTCCATTTATACAATCTCTGTACCCCCAGGCAAGCTGTTGCTGCCTCATGTCTGGATAAATTAGCATCGGCCCTCTGCCTAGTATTCTTACTCTAATATTTCCTCCCCTCTCTTTCAGTGCTCTTAAAATTGAAGTTTTTTTCTATATTAACAGCTTTCAATCATTTGTGCTTCTGCTCTTTCTTACTCTACCATCTATACACACCCATGTCTGGCTTATTAGAAAGCCTATCATCTAAAATACCTTCCATTCAGTCTTCCGTTCTTTAGTACAAATCATCTTTTCCCCCTCCAAATAGTCCTCTCCCAGCCACTACACAAGACAATCTTGTTTCTGTTTCCTTATCTCTGTTCATATTTTACCCTCAACTTGGATTGTCCATGCCCTGTCATCATACGTGCGCTAAATCACACTGAAGAGACACTGCAGAACAGAGAGCCCAGGTAAAAAGTGAGGGGAAGCCAGATATCTATAGATCAGAAAAAGAAAAACAATATGTACCCATAACAGAACTCAAAAGATAGAGGACACAGAAGAGCCAGAAGTTTGGAAGAAGGTGGACAAAATGAGCAGTGATATTATCACATCCTAGAAGTCAAAACCAATCCCCAGTGTCAACCCAGGTTGGTTAGGCCAGACAAATGTAAATATCAAAGGTCAAGGCAAGCAGAGAGGGGCAGACAGAAAGCATCCAAAAAACAAATTCCCAGCGGGCAAAAGAGGCACCAGGTTATGTAGGCTGATTTTCTCAAGCTCTATAAGGATGGACAAGCAAAGAAGGTAGGCAAGTGCATATTCACCAGGAACAGCTTGAGACCCAGGTTCTCTCATGACTCAGTGTACTTCCTATCCAGTGTGGGGGCTAAAAAAAAATTAAGACTTTTTTCTTTCCACCTTCTAAGTTATTTTAACTAGGCTAATAATCAAATTAACAGAGACAAATTGACAGGAGAAAATCAAATTTTTAATATATGTGAATGGGGAATTCACATAAGCATGAAAATTCCAAAGACAGTGAAGCAACATTGGGTATATATGATTTTGGACAAAGAAGAAAAGGGGGGAAATGGGGTCTTAGATTTCAAAGTGAAAATGGGCACTTTACAGGTAGTCGAGGAAGAGCAAAACATACATGACAGGCATATTCTTGCTAAGCAACTCAAAAACAATGGGACACAGGAGATATCTAGCTTACAGACCCATGCCTTTAAATAAGACCCTCTTATTTACCATACTTAATTCAAATTAGGTCAAGGCAATATCCTAAGATTACCTTTGTGAAATAGGCCTTTCCATATGAATCTCTAAAACAGGAAACAGGGGAGGGGAGAGGGGGTCAAATGTTCTTTCTGAGTCTTGTTTCTTAATAAACAGCTTAAAATCAATATCCCCAAAAGGCAACTTCAGGATGGCAAAACTTTGGTTCCCTTCACCAGGTAGCTAGGCGCATGTGGAGGATCATGGAAAGCCAGTCAGTCCTGGGTTCAAATTCCTCTTCCACCACTTGTTAGCTGTGTGACCTTCTTGGGCTAGTTATTGAACTCCAAGTTCACTTATCTGTAAAAGTGAATAATCATACTAGTCTCATGGTGCTATAAAGATTAAATATGATTACATATATATTAAGTGCCTGACATCTAGCAAGTATATACACCTTTATTGATTTTAATCACTTTATTATTTTCATTTTTTATATCAGCCAAAACCAGAATGGCTACCAAACTGTATATAAGATCTGCATGACCTTCTCTAAGCTCTTGCGATCTGCAGAGTCTACTTCATACATTTACCACTTCTCACAGAATGTTCTGTGGGTTTGCAAAGTTTCAGGTTATTTAAACTAATTTCCCCTGTGATATTATGAACTCCTCAAGGAGAGGCTTCCCACTACTAAGTTCATCATA
>NW_011888882.1:2610482-2624483 GCF_000151845.1 Pteropus vampyrus
AGAGAGCCCAGGTAAAAAGTGAGGGGAAGCCAGATATCTATAGATCAGAAAAAGAAAAACAATATGTACCCATAACAGAACTCAAAAGATAGAGGACACAGAAGAGCCAGAAGTTTGGAAGAAGGTGGACAAAATGAGCAGTGATATTATCACATCCTAGAAGTCAAAACCAATCCCCAGTGTCAACCCAGGTTGGTTAGGCCAGACAAATGTAAATATCAAAGGTCAAGGCAAGCAGAGAGGGGCAGACAGAAAGCATCCAAAAAACAAATTCCCAGCGGGCAAAAGAGGCACCAGGTTATGTAGGCTGATTTTCTCAAGCTCTATAAGGATGGACAAGCAAAGAAGGTAGGCAAGTGCATATTCACCAGGAACAGCTTGAGACCCAGGTTCTCTCATGACTCAGTGTACTTCCTATCCAGTGTGGGGGCTAAAAAAAAATTAAGACTTTTTTCTTTCCACCTTCTAAGTTATTTTAACTAGGCTAATAATCAAATTAACAGAGACAAATTGACAGGAGAAAATCAAATTTTTAATATATGTGAATGGGGAATTCACATAAGCATGAAAATTCCAAAGACAGTGAAGCAACATTGGGTATATATGATTTTGGACAAAGAAGAAAAGGGGGGAAATGGGGTCTTAGATTTCAAAGTGAAAATGGGCACTTTACAGGTAGTCGAGGAAGAGCAAAACATACATGACAGGCATATTCTTGCTAAGCAACTCAAAAACAATGGGACACAGGAGATATCTAGCTTACAGACCCATGCCTTTAAATAAGACCCTCTTATTTACCATACTTAATTCAAATTAGGTCAAGGCAATATCCTAAGATTACCTTTGTGAAATAGGCCTTTCCATATGAATCTCTAAAACAGGAAACAGGGGAGGGGAGAGGGGGTCAAATGTTCTTTCTGAGTCTTGTTTCTTAATAAACAGCTTAAAATCAATATCCCCAAAAGGCAACTTCAGGATGGCAAAACTTTGGTTCCCTTCACCAGGTAGCTAGGCGCATGTGGAGGATCATGGAAAGCCAGTCAGTCCTGGGTTCAAATTCCTCTTCCACCACTTGTTAGCTGTGTGACCTTCTTGGGCTAGTTATTGAACTCCAAGTTCACTTATCTGTAAAAGTGAATAATCATACTAGTCTCATGGTGCTATAAAGATTAAATATGATTACATATATATTAAGTGCCTGACATCTAGCAAGTATATACACCTTTATTGATTTTAATCACTTTATTATTTTCATTTTTTATATCAGCCAAAACCAGAATGGCTACCAAACTGTATATAAGATCTGCATGACCTTCTCTAAGCTCTTGCGATCTGCAGAGTCTACTTCATACATTTACCACTTCTCACAGAATGTTCTGTGGGTTTGCAAAGTTTCAGGTTATTTAAACTAATTTCCCCTGTGATATTATGAACTCCTCAAGGAGAGGCTTCCCACTACTAAGTTCATCATAAAGATTCTGCCAGCACTTGCTATTAGAATGCATTTCAAGGCCCTACTTCATTCATTCATTCATTTGACAAGTACCTATTGAGCACATATGTGTGCTGCTCTGGGCATATAACAACAAAGAAGAGATGCTTGGCTTCCTGGAGGTAGGCATGGGTTATTCCACTAAATTAACAGCATTGTGAATCTTATAAGTGGAAGGACCTAAGAGATTACCTAGCTCTCTAATTTTAAAATTAGCTCTCTAATTTTACAAAGGTGTGATTGAAAATCAAAGAGATGACACTTGGCTTTTAATATCTTCTTCACTGACTTTTTTTTGTCTATTAAATCATTGTCATTTTGGAAAACAAAGAGAAAAGTCTATGACGATTTTAACTGAGTAAGAGCTTGGAAGTGAGCTGTTTTGACATCTGCCATGTCATTGTGAAACTGAGCCCACTCCTCTCAGAACTGCCAGTGAATGTGCATAGTGTAACCTCCTGCACATCTTTACAAGAGTTCTCTATGGCTGCTGTGCTCTGGCTTCATTGCTTCTTCCCCAATATGAAGGGGAAAAAAAATTGTCATAGAAACAGGTAAATCAGGAAAAATGCAAATACCTTTTCTACTTTCTTTGCTAAGGAAGGCCAAGGTGGTGGTTTGCTACAATGGTCATTCCAGACTATTGCTTAGTACATTCGAAAAGATACATCTAAACATTTATTTATGCAAATGCATTTGAGTCAATAAGATGGGACGGGCATTTTAAGGCTGGGTGGCTTTAATCAAATTGTTTGCTCAACATACTTCAATACTTGATCCACAAACTTATTTCAAGATTAGAACGCCAATGTGAAGATTAACACCTCTAGTTCAGTGAGGCTAATGAGACATACTTATTAATCCTACAAAGAAACCTTAATTACACACTGGAGCACTACTTGTTTCATTGTTAAATACACCCAATCCCTAAAGAATTGGAAAATAAATAAGGACTAAAATAGAAAGCGGTGTTATCATTAGGCCCCCTAAAATGAAAGTAATACTTATTTTTCCCTCCACATGGAAAGTAATGGTCACATCTCCACCCCCCCCACCCCCACCCCCTGCAAAAAAAAACAACTCGGTATTAGCATTTGTAATAAAAGCTTGATACAAACTTTTTTTTTTTTTTTTGAAATAGACATGTGGACACTGGGGAAACAGGACATTATGATTCAACAGAACTTGCTGAGAAGGCAACTTGATTGCCTAGTTTCAGCTGCAGCAACGTTATCACATCCAAGTTAATTAGTAAAATGACTTCATTATTATTTACTTCTTGTTCTTTTAATATGTTCTTCCTATTAAGATATACTCATTTTTAACACTAAGGAGTTCATAATGCAAGTCTACATATTTTGGAACTGCTTCATTTTATTTTATTGGCACTTTTTAAATCAATCCATCATACCCAAAAAAGAAGTAGGGGGATGGGAGAAGCAGGGCTATAACCCAAGGGGATAGTAGACATTTACTCAAGCTTCCTAAAATTAAAAAGGTAGAACATAGCATACCCATGGTAATATGCATGATCAACAAGTATTCCCATAATATTTCATGTTCTATATTTTGTTTTCATTAAGAAGTTCAAGATAAGAGCAGAAAGAAAGAAGAGAGGAGCGAAGGGAGTGGGAACAGAGGGTGGGAGGGAGGAAGGGAGATAATTTGGGGGACACTCATTTATCCCTTCAGACTAAGTCCCCTTGCTAAGCTATCAATGGGAAAAATATGGTTGGCATTTTATATAAAATTAGTTACAAAGTATACTAATAAACCAGATTGTCAAATTGTGTCAGTCACAAGCAAATTGCCTTACAGATGAAAAATGTGTAAAATGCATAGATCTGTGTAAACAACCTCAACTAACATTTATTAATTTTAACCTACTTATCCATTCTATTTAAAATTATAGCTTGCATTCTTTTTACCTTCTTTTAAAAAAAAATAAATATCATCAAAGCCTAAGCCTCATATTTCAAAATCTTGACGCTTTCATAAGCCTCCTCATCTTTAGCAGAGGAAGAATTCCACCTGTAATAGGTTCCAAAAAATGTCAATATCTCTTTGTGACTATAGTTTCAGAAATGTAGCAAGAGGATCCCCAATATAAAGGTTCGGGGAGACAATTTAGCAACTATTCTACTTGTAATATTGGATAAAATTGTTAAGAGAAAAGTTATTTCTTTTCCTCACATGCTAAACTCCAAAAGTTGTGTTTTGAAGAGAATATTCTGAAGAATAAGAAGCTGGCTGGTGAGGCTGAGGTCAAAAGGTTGACCAGTGGCTTCCCTCTGTTCAATAGCCATGAATAATACCTCCTGCCCTAGCTGTAATGAATATGTGTTCTTATTCACAAGTAATAATGGGAAATAATAAGGGAAGCAATCATAATATTTGGAAGTAATATAGAAGACACATACAGCTCCAACACTTCTTAGCTGTGTAATGTTTGATTAGTTTGCTTTAACTTCTGAGTTCCATGTTTCAAAGTGGGAATATCTAATAAATTTGTTTTGAGAATTTTATGATATAATATATGTGCTCTATAAAATATCAAGCACAATTAATGTACAAAAGAGACCGGGAGAAGAAAGAATGGGGGAAATCAATGAAAATCCATCACTGCTATTTTGAAAATTACTAAAACTACATTCTCTTTAAGAAAATAAAAGGCACCAAGATAAGCACTAACCAGCTTGGAGGGGGGTCATCTGAACAGAAAGGAAAAGTGGAATTTACTCTTATAAATCCACATATTCCTAGGTGCCACTGTCAGAAAAACTGCTGCATGGCTAATTTAACAGTCAGCTAATACGAATGTTTTAAACATAGTTCCCTATTGCTTCCCTGCACTTCTTCCCCTCTCTATGTGGCAGACTGAAAATCTTGCTACTCTGCAAATCAGATCTGTATTCTAGTTTCAATTCACCAGGTGTGCTTACTTTGCATTGTTCATTTATTCATTTTCACTCACTGGACCAATGTTTACTGACCCCTTAAGGATCAGGTGCTGCACTGAGTACAAGAGATACAGCAGCATATCTCAGACATGGTTTATCTCTAACAGGGGTTACTCAACTTCTCCAGCAGGAAGTCTTTTGTGTGTAAGAAGAGAGAAATGGGCATAATGCCCTCTCCAGTCTCTTCCAGTTCTAATGTTCTGAGTCTTTTTTCTTTCTGCAGATTTTCATTCTTTATTCTCCCTCAAAGACTCAGAGAATCTTCATGCTAGTCTTTCCCTTCATGCTGGTTTTCCCTCTCATTAAATAATTATAAAATAATACTTATAGTATGTATGCATACACGCAAAAGCATGTCTATATATACATGTACATACACATGTATATAACTTGTAACCTATTTCTTAAATAGAATTCCTCCATTCATCTATGTATCACACATTGAGAGTC
The DNA here is from genome assembly GCF_000151845.1 of Pteropus vampyrus. NCBI lineage: Eukaryota > Metazoa > Chordata > Mammalia > Chiroptera > Pteropodidae > Pteropus > Pteropus vampyrus. The sequence goes on from NW_011888882.1 coordinate 2,615,385, forward strand.
ATTCAGGGAAGTCACTATGCTATTTCTAGAGGTATACATAGGTATATTAAACTCTCTCTATTCTCTAAGTACTTATAATGTAATGGAAGAGATGAAATAGATTTACAAATAATTACATATCAGAATCCTTCCTTTAGGAAAAAAAAATTCTTTCAGTAGATGAGATCAGAGAAGGTTTCTGGTAGGCAGTGGAGCTAAGATTAAAGAAGGGATAGGATTTCGATAAGCAAAATCAGAGGATTGAAGGTCACACAAGAAATAGTATGGGCAGAGGAAAAGAATAAGAACAGGGCTTCTGAAAAAATACTGGCTGTGATGGACATTTCATGTGTGAGACATGAGCCTTTAAAGGAAATCGAGGCCAAACGTGAATTATGATGTCAAATTCAGGTATTGGAACTTTATGCCCTAGGCTAGCACTGTCTAATAGAGTACAATGCAAGCCATGTACATAATTTTAAGACTTAAGTGTCCCTGTTAAAAATGATAAAAAGAAACAGGTGCAATTATTTTTAGTCTTATACTTCCTTTTACCCAATATATAGGCAAAATATCATTTCAACACATAATCAATATTAAACATTATTGAGATATTTTACTTTTTTTTCATACTATGCCTTTGAAATCTGTAGGTATTTAACACTTTCAGCACGTCTGAACGTGTGCTAATGGCAGCCAAATGAGGTTTAGAAATGTAGAAGTGTTTCGGATTGTGAGAATATTATGGACACAAGACAGGGAGATGATCCTAATGAAATAATCTGGGTTTGACGAGATTGGGATGGACTGTGGTGGTGAACACCCATATTTTAGAAGTTTGGGAGAAATATCAAGTCTACACAATCCAATTGAAGGAGAAAGTAATGAGCAATATGCCAAGTCATATACTTAAAGGAAAAATAGACTTATTTTTGCCTCGACTGATTATCTTCCTTATCTAACTAGATAGGAGCCTCAATTCCACAAGCATCTACTAATGAACTGTGCCAGGCTTTAAGTGTGAGTGTGTGTGCATCTGTGTAGTTGTTCTTAATGTCAGTAACTTAACAATGTTGTGGGGAAAGTGAGCATTATTTACACAAAAGAGAGCAAAAGCAAATTTTGAATGCTTTGAAATACAAAAAAAAAAAAAAAAAGGAATATATGATTCTATCTGGAAGAACCTAGAAAAGATTCTAGGGGGAAATGACATCTGAGCTGAATATCGAAGGATAAATACAATGTCTACAAGTGTAAAGAGAAGAAAGGGAATCATGAGAGGAAAGAAGAGCATGAGGGAAATTAGAAAAGTATCTGGCATGTTTTGGAAACCAAATATTTGCCAAATTTGAGGTCTCTGTGGACATATCATAAGAAATGAAGCTAGAAAGGTGATTAAGGGGAAATTTGGGGGTGGGGTGACATCAATACTTAGCTAAATGCACAGTGTTCCACTTTGCTGCGGAGACCTAGAGCATCATCAGGAAGAGAAGTCACTTCTAGAGCCCACAGGTGAGTATTGGGGAACATGACTTTGGCTTGAGAAAAAGACACAGAGGGGTCGGTTTCTGAGAAAGTAATATGAAGACGGTAGCGTGCACGTTATAACTCAGAGTACTGACCTAGTCTCAGACATAATGACTTGCCTTTTCATTGAAAAATATTCAGCATTTCACTGAATTGACCTTTTCTTACCAATAACAAATTCAACTGCATTATTGCCTCTGTTCAAAGTGTGAGTGTAAGAGCTAGCATTGTTAGGGGTACGATGTATTTCTTGAAGGCAAGCTTTTGCTGTTTGGCATTCAGTATTCTGTGTGAAGAAAGCTTCAGGATAAGAAATCCTACTGCCCTTTCTTCTTAAGCTACAGATGGAGAAATACACCTGTATTAGTTTTCTAATGCTGCATAACAAATGACTACAAGTATAGCAACTTAAAAAGAACACCCATTTATTAGCTCACAGTTTTGTAGATCAGAAATCCAGGCGGGCTCGACTGGATTCTCTGCAGAGTCTCAGAAGGCTGAAATTAAGCTGTCAGCTTGACTGGTCTATCCGGAGACTCTGGGGAAGAATCTGCTTCCAAATTTATTCTTGTGGTTGACAGAATCTAGTTCCTTGTGGTTGTAGGAATGAGGTCTCTGCTTTTTTTTTTTTTTTTTTTTTGGCTGCTGGCCAGAGGTTGCTCTCATCTCCTAAAAGTTGCTCTTTACACAAACTAAGAGAGACTAGAACAAAGTCTAGCATGGCTTCCAGCAGCCTAAGGCCAAGTCCGTAGAAGACTCCTGCCCTTCTAAAAATGCCTGCCTGAGAGCTCAATGCTGACAAAGGAATCTACAGTTTATTCCAGCCGAGACCCAACATAGTGTATAATGAACTCCCTCTTAACGCAGTTACTTTATCAAAGTTAAAATTAGAAACTCATTCTCTGACCCTTTAAGATATAAATCTTAAGCTCTCCCTCTCTTGCTTCCCAGTCCCTGTGGGAGAGTAAAGGCCTCATTTAGTTGGGTGCCTTGCTCCAATTAGCAAAACCACTCCCTGCCTGAAGGTATAAGAAGTTTTTTTTTTCCCCTTCCAGGTAAATGAAATTAACAAACCCAGATGGCTTGATCACAGTGACCAACCCTCTTCCCACTTTTTGTAATTTTTCCACTTTTCTTGACTCTGTTAGAGGCCCCACTAGTTCCTTTCTTCTCCTTCATTCTCCCTTTAAAATACCCAGGCACCTCGACATGTCAGAGTTCAGCTCAGTTCCTTACTGAAGTCTCTTTCCCCTGCTGCAGTAGCATTACTGAATAAAGTCTGTCTTTACCACCTTTAACTACTGTCTAGCTTTGTTGTTCTTTAACACCACTCAATAAATGAGGGCTTTATTACATCTCAGGGCATTTTCTTGGCCCAGTGAAGTTGTTTCCCCTCTGGGTGCTAACTCTACTTTGCCAGCTCCTGTTTTCTTTATGTTTTACAGGTGATTGCTGGCCTAAGAGGGCTTTGTTGAACATTAAACATCTTAAAACACATATTTTTAAAAAAGACCCATCTTCAGAGTGAAGATTTTAATAATCTATTTTTTTAAATTAACTTTCAACTCACTACCAGTTTCATCAGCTAACAAGTCCTTTAGAAATTAGATCATCCTAACAGAGAAAATAGGTAAAAGAAAGTATGTACTACTTATTTTTTTTCCTTTGGGAAGGAGAAGCAATTCAGGAAAATATTCCGCATTAGATTTGAAATGTCACAGCTTTTGTTTGCTGAATGAGAGGAAATTCTACTTCTAGCAAAAGGAAAATGGAAGAGCTGAGATGCAAGAAGGTAGAGTGAGACAGAAAGTAGATTAGTGGTTGCCTAGGGCTGAGGAAGACAAGATAGACAGGAGGGTAACTGCTAAGTGGGACAATGTTTCTTTTGAGGGTGATGAAAATGATCTAAAATGTGTAGTGATGATTGCAAAATTCTGTGAGTATATTAAAATACATTGAATTGTACTCTTTTAAATGGGAGAATTTAAAATTTTCTGAATTATATCTCCATAAAGCTAATATCAATAAAAAAGGAATAGTGACTGACAATATTGATAAACATGGATAAATCTAAACAAACAATGATTCTGTAAAACAGTAATAACAAAAATAATGTCTAGTTTAGGAGGGATTGGAGAAACAAACTAAAATGAAAATCCTGACCAAAAATATGCATAGTAGTTGGGAGGAGATGATTGGAGTTAATGTTCATAATTAGCATAATGGTTGTTATTCTCAAGAATTATCAACTGGTTTTTTCTTCTTTTACTACCCTTGGTGAATCTATTGTAATCTATCTGATCTTACCAGGATATTTTCTGGGAGGAACTGATGATCCAACGAAGAGAAAGAGAAAGAATATTAACACTTGTTAATTCCAAATTACTTTATACCTCCTTCATTTCTTCCAAGTCCTAGACTTTAGCAAAAATTATTTTAGCACTCCTTCAAAACCTATAACACTCAAGGATTAGATTAGCACCAGTAATAAGCATCCAATCCCAGTGAGAAAAGAAAGACTAATTCTTCATAGAAAGAGGATGAATTTTCTCACAAACACTGAAGAAGAATACAGCTAGATTCTCTTTTGAACTCCGCAAGTCATTAGCTAGGCGGACATAGGCACTACACATGGACCAGGTGCTGTCTTCCTCATCTACAGAACGGAGAATAAAATAGGCCCTTGTGTCCTTATCTTTGTTGCGAAAATCAAGTAAAATAGCATTTAAACTAGAGCTTTAAAAACTGTAAAGTGCCACACAGATAGTACCATTGTGAAAATTGTGTTTTTATTATGATTAAATGTATAATAGGAAATCTTACTCTAAAGTTTTTGGGAGGTTATACCTGTATATTTGCTTAAATTTTATATTAGAAATATTAAATTTTCTGAATCTAACTTGGTAATTTGAACACGGTACAATCATATTTTTGTGTAATCAGACTGCTAATAATTTAATTCTTCATAAAAATTAGCATCATCTTCAGTCATAAAAGAAATAGCTAGCTTAGTGTTATAGAGATTAAAAGAGAAGAGAAAGCCACTGAGGAGAGAGAATAATGAGAACTACAATCAATGATAATTAATGACAAAAATATCACCACACTTTTAGTCTCTTTATGACATTAAGAGATATTTATATTTTTATATGTAGTATATATACACATATATACACACACACAATTTCTTTGATCTTCACCAAAAACAAAATTTGTAAGATAGGAAATAAGACTAAAAGTTGATTTTCTGTTTGGTAGTTACTACACTTGATTTGAAAATAAATATATTCAACTATTACTGAGGGTAACCAGTAGAACTAATATTACTATACAATTGACTTAAATTATTCAAAATAGAAAGAAGAACTTATCCAATTAACTTGACCTGTTTAACTACATAGATCTAACTTACTGGAATGATCCGTTTGGACCATGTTTATTAACTTAATTACCTGTATAATTGATACCTCTCCAACTCCCACTTTTCTATATAAACATAAGATTAGAGAAAGAGATTCTGCTTCTGAACTCACTAGCAGGACGAATTTACTAAACTTCCAACAACTATTTAATGAAATGAAAAGAAACTTTAGGAAGGAAAAACACACCTTTCTTCTATAATCATTAGTTACATGTACCAATGTGATGCTGAAATTTAAGAGTAATTGGGATTCCATGTCAAAATAAAATTCAAGAGTAATTGAGATTCCATGTCAAAATAAAATCCCATCTCTTAAGACATCATTTTACTAAATGAGACCGGTGAACAGAAGCAGAATTAACTGGTTCCTTTTAAGTTCGGTCATTACAAATGCAAAATGAGTGTCCTTCTGTATATAGAGAGCCAGAGGGCTACTGAAGCTAAGGCAATAATGGTAACTGTAATAAATTATGCATGTATGGTATCAAAAGCTGAATGGAAGGAAAAAAATGGAGAACCCATTTGAAAATTTGGAATTTGCTCAAAGATGCTCCTGCAGTAATTCCCGATGATAAACACTAAGCACAGAGCAGTAATAAACTGCACAGAGCAGTAATAAACTCTGCAGTTCTGTATAATTTATCAACTTTTTTCCTTTTCATTTCTAACATTGACCCTTCCTGGTTAACTGAAGAAACAAAGAGCTAAATAGCTTCCTTAGCCATTTGATAGAGCAATTATGAGCTCCCTGACTGATACATTTTCTGCTTAATCTACTAACAAATGATATCCATTTTCCTCTTAATCTACACCCCTATCTCTACATTCAACTTGACACGTGCAGAACACTGCTTTCCATGCCCTTGTTCTTGTGCCCCTCTTCATTTGTTTCTTTCTCATTACAGCTCTCTTATGTGATCATTATAATAGAAGAAACGCAAATTCTTTATGATAATTTTCTTCAGCTGCCCTTGGTTAATTTTTTCAAAAGTGATTCCTCTGGGTTCTCTGACAGCAGAGTACATTGAAAGCTAATCAGTAGACTCTTAAGTGTCAGTATCTTTTCAGAGAAATTTCCTGTCTTAGAATAAGAGGATTGTTTTTCACAGTAATAGGATATAAAATGTGATGCAGCCATCTTGAATGAGGTCAAGACTTTAAAACTAGGGGATAATAAGAAATTGAGATTTACCTCGGGCACTAATTTCCCCCTCCTGCAATTGACTTTACTTCCTTATACATGAATCTCTCAGTATAACACTCATTTACTGCTAATCTGGTGGGACCCCTTAGAATGAGAGAATGTTAGATGCAGGGCTTGCTGAACTCATCCCTTCCAAGCCCTTTGCTTCTTGGGTGAAAAAACAGAGGAGCAAGGAGGTTAAGTGATTTCCCCAAGGTCACACAGCAAGTAAGAAACTTAATTTGAGCTTACTCTTTTGTTTTGCTTTGAAGAGAGGAAAGGGTGAGGAGATAGCTTTCTGCCCTGTAGAGAGAGCAGAAGCCTTGAGTCTCACGTTTCTCATCTGCGTGATAAGGGTAATAATACTGCCCTCTTCACCTCACAGGATTTCCCCCTCATTAATCTATTATAATGAGACCCCTCTGCTGATGTGTGTGTGTGTGTGTGTGTGTGAGTGAACATTCTCCCTGTGTGACACATGCTCTACCATGACTATGGTACTTAGGACTGTAAGGCTTTGTGGGTAGCTCCCATGTTCCTGAAGACTTACCTTCCTAGTGTAGGGCATCCAGGGAAGAGATGGGCTTCAAAGAAGACCACATAACTGAGAGAAATAAAGGGGAATGGAATTCCCAGCTCTTGAGAAAATTTGAAGGATTGTGTTCCTATATGGTAGGCTTAAGACAACATCAGACTCTTAAAGCCAAAGGTCTGACAAAAGAAGGAGGCACCACTGTGAAGAGCCACAGCGTACACGCAAGTAATCTATTCTCCAAAGGCTGGAAGGTCTGGCTGCAAGACTGCACACATAATTTGTGGCCCGATGCAAAAGGAAATATATGGCCTCTTGCTCAGCAATTACAAGGAGTTTTAAGGCAGTGACAACAATGCATTAAGCCAAATATGGGCCCTTCTGAGCACAGAGTCCCATGTGAATTCACAGGTCATAAGCCCTGTCTGGTCACAAGTACTACTTTGACAAAATCTGGTCTAACCTTGCCCAAAGAATTCTTCACTTAGCAGGGAGTCTTAAAGAAAAATGTCCTGTTAAAGGAAGAATAGTGCCTTTTGGAGAGTGATTTGACTGTGGCTACTTGGGTTGGAGGAAAAGACTCTCCATGGAGAAGGCTGATCTAAGGGCCAGGAGATGAGATTCTGAAATCCAGCCGACTCTGCACCTGTGGAACTTCTTCCTTTGCAGTCATCTAAGAGCATCTGAGCTCTGCGTTTAAGGGAAGATGCAGTTTTCTTATACTTTTATCAAGCGTTGACCTTGAATGCTAGAAGATAAGAGGCAGGATCTGTGTCTCTCATTCTCCACAGTATTCCTGGTATCTGTAGTGCCCGACACATGTAAATATTTGTTGATGATATTTGTTGATGAACTATTTGTTGATGATGCAACATAGGTGGTTATTTATCTTAGTGTCAGAATTTGGTGGAGCCCTTCTGGCCCCGAAAGAAAGATCTGAGTTTCAGAGGATAGAGGTATCTGTGATGATAAAAAGAGAAAATGGAGACTTTAGGTATTATTTTGCATACAAACTAATTATAAATTATTTTATAGATTGATTAAATATCTATAAGATTTTCTCAGACATTTAGCTGTACTCTCGCTATTAACATTAACTAATAGTATTGCATTAATTCTTTTTAAGTTCTATTATTTAGACAACATAGTGGCAGAGTGCAGTGAGAAACTGGAAGGAGAAAGCTGAGGAGAAAGATCTAGAAAGTAAAAAAGGAAAGGGAAGGAAGCAAGGAAGGAAGGAAGGAAGAGAAAAGCAGGAGAGGGGAAGGGACTACAGAGGCCTCAGAAATGAAAACAATACCGGTATAAAGGCAAGAGAATGGAGGAGGCCAAAAAGAGGGGAACATGAGAGGTCAGCCCACCCTCCTTTTCCTGACAGCACTTGGCACAATATTGCACAGTTGGTGGGTACCCAGAAAAGACCTGATTAATGAATGCACAGAAGACAAACAAATGGAGTATGATCAGTGGTGTGCTGATAAAAACAACCAGCTCTTGGGGAAGGGAGACAGTTTGTAGTGTTTGTAAATTTCAATTGTATAAATCCTACCTCTGTGGCCAATATTAAGCTACCAACATGAATTCATTGAATGGGGAATTAAGAAGAGATGCACAGTAATATCTCCACTCAAATACAATAAACTTAACCTCAAAAGCATAGTAATAGTAAATGTAGTATGATAATTAGGAAATGTGTTCTTCATATTTATTGCCTTTGTTTTAATTTATTTAATTATGAATTTCTAAAATGTAATTCTTAATCATGGATTTAACAACTGGCTTGCAAAGTTCAAGCCAGTGCCAGCATTTAGATGGACAGGCATCACTAGATGCTGCCACTATTCATGTTATGTAGAAAGAGTTTTTCAGTTTTTCTTCCTTTAAAGAAATTGAGAAAAGTAAAATAAGAGATAGAACAAGAAATATTCTCCTAAGAATATATTCTCCTTTGCCACTTTGCCAAAGTTTTTTTTTTGATTCCCAACTCATCAGAATTTACAAGTTAAATGTTTAAAAAGAGTGATATATCTATTCCTACCAAAAAAATCTTTAACATTTTCAACATTACATGAACTTAATGGGAGGCAGAATGATATGATGTAAAAAAGCCCCAAACTAGAACTTAACAACTCCAGATTTAATAGTTTGAGTCCTTGAGCAGCCCATCTTACTTCCCTAGGCCTCGGGAATAAGAACGCCCACTGCCCACTTGTATCACAGGGCTTTGTGGGGATCAGGTTGAGGTCTTCTAACATGCAGACGTCTAGATAATCTGTCATTTATTCTCAAATGGTTTGGTAAAAATAATATGTGTTTATACAGAGAAAGATAAGGCAAATGTAGCAAAATTTAACAATTGGTAAGTCTAGGTGACGGATACATAAATATTCAAATTTTTCAAAATAAAAAGCTGGGGGAAATTAAGTTAATTATATAGCACTCTGTAAATCTGCAAAG
>NW_011888882.1:2624533-2626934 GCF_000151845.1 Pteropus vampyrus
TTTTTTTTTTGATTCCCAACTCATCAGAATTTACAAGTTAAATGTTTAAAAAGAGTGATATATCTATTCCTACCAAAAAAATCTTTAACATTTTCAACATTACATGAACTTAATGGGAGGCAGAATGATATGATGTAAAAAAGCCCCAAACTAGAACTTAACAACTCCAGATTTAATAGTTTGAGTCCTTGAGCAGCCCATCTTACTTCCCTAGGCCTCGGGAATAAGAACGCCCACTGCCCACTTGTATCACAGGGCTTTGTGGGGATCAGGTTGAGGTCTTCTAACATGCAGACGTCTAGATAATCTGTCATTTATTCTCAAATGGTTTGGTAAAAATAATATGTGTTTATACAGAGAAAGATAAGGCAAATGTAGCAAAATTTAACAATTGGTAAGTCTAGGTGACGGATACATAAATATTCAAATTTTTCAAAATAAAAAGCTGGGGGAAATTAAGTTAATTATATAGCACTCTGTAAATCTGCAAAGTACTATACAAAGATAAAGTACTGTTTCTTACTTGAAGAGATGTGATATCCAGAAGCCATAGCTATTAGGGTAGTCAAAGTTCATTCTATCTGATTATTCAGCAATCATTTACTGAGCATCTCTGACGGTAAATTCTAGTGATACAATAATGAACAAGGTGCAGTCCTTAATCTCCTAGAATTTACACTCTGGTTAGAGGATCACACAGTAAATTGGCAATTACTATTTGGTTTCAATGGAATTAAATCGAGGATGCTGTGATGACACGTAGGAGGAACATGTCAGTCAGCCCTGAGTGATCAAGAAAGACTTACTCAAGGACTTTAAGATCTAAAGGACAGGAATTAAACCAAGGCCTGAGAGGAAGGGAAAAGGACGCATTAGTAGACTTACTAACATTATTGAGAATTACTATGTGGCAAGCAGTGTTCTAATTACTTCACATGCTCATTTACTCTTTAGGGCAGTGCTATAGGTCAGGCTGTTAGTATCCTATTGGGATACCTTTTACTGGTGTCCCAGACCTGATAAATTAGGCACAGAGTTATTTTTTTTTTTCCGGCTATGGAAACCTAATGCTTCCAGCCCTGAAGTAAAACTGACTGTGACCTATTCAAAAAGACTGCAAGTGATTTTCTGTGAAGTTTGTGTATGTAGCCACTGGGGATTGTGGGGAGTTGCTTTGGAAAGGAGTAAAGGGTCTTTTAAAAACATGTAAATGATGATCACAACCCATTAAAGTATATTAAACCTGAAGGCAACATGACCAAATTTCCGCTGGGAAAGATCACTCTGGCATCAGTATGGAGAATAAATTAAGGCAGGAACCACACAATAGTGGGGAAGATCAGTTAGGAGCCCATAACACTCTAAGAGAAAAAGTGCAACCTGTACCAAGGCAGTCACAAATGACAGTACAGAGAAGTAGGTGGATTCTATAGTATCTTAAAGGTAAAATTTGGCCTATTGGATGTTAAGGAAGGGATAGAACCAAGGATGAAAGACTCCAGGGTTTCTGGGTCGAGTGACACAGTGGGCAGGAGAGGAGCCATTCACTGAGATGGTGAGGGGAAGAGCTGGGGGAAGGTAGAAGGGGAATGAGGTGATAGTGAGAGGTGATTAATGGATTTAACCAAGATTTTATGGAGATCTGAATCAAGCGGCACTCGAAACCAATGTTATTTTGATCATCTACTATAAAAGCTTTCAAAAAGAATGTGCTTGAATTATGGGGGAACAAGTGGGATTCCTATTATTCTGGTCAGTTTTAATTATAAATGGCATAGTGAATATGAAAAACACTTCATAAATTATAAAAACAGCTTTCTATAAAAATAGTACTTTTCATTATGACTATTATTGTTACTATTACTTATTATTTTCCTTCCATCATGTTCAAACCACCCAAATGGCCCCTTTCACCTTCCTTTCCATCGAAAATTTTCTTCTCTTTTACTTTATTTTTTTCACCTCCCCAGCCCCTTCCAGGTTCAATAGCAAGTAATTTGGCTGGAGTTAAGTGGTTTTGTCTGCTCTCATCAATCAATAAACAAATATTTATTAAGAGTGTCCCAAGTGAGCATCCAAAGCTCTATGAGTGGCATTGCAATCAAGGGGCCACATTCTTTGGGGTCAGATAATTGTGAATTTAAATCCTCCTGCATTTACTAGTTACATGCCTTTGGGTAAATAATCTGCTCATCTTTCTGCTCATCAGTTTTCATCAGAAGAAAGTAAAATGGATAATACTTTACTTGTCTGTTTTATTACATGAGATAATAAATGCAAAAGTAACAGAGAGCCTAGTGCTCAATAAATGTAGTTCTCGTCCACTTCATAAGGCTGTTGCCCAGATAAATGAGCTAATATTCAAAAGGCAGTTACGATTTCCTTGTAATAATTCTGCTAT